>NC_047154.1:24217406-24242406 GCF_009819705.1 Hippoglossus hippoglossus | reverse complement strand
AGTTGGAATAATAGACCATAAATAAAAGGTCGGAATGCGAAAAAGTTTTTATTTAATCTAAATGTAATCAACAAGAGAATCAGACATATGTCTGTACTTCTTATGGACTTAACTCTACTTGAAACAAGTCCTACTTTGCAAAATTCTATATATTCTTTATATTTAAGGTGAAGATGACGCTCTTATTGTCCCTGTGACCTTTGAGCGATATAGATAACAGATGAATGGATGATGATCTATTGTTGTTAAGAAGGTGAAATTCGCAGCAGTCTGACAGTTGTCTGAGCAACGGGCTTTTCCTGTTGTACCAGAATTACACAACTGATTTGGACGAGATAGGAGCTGAACTGGATGAACCCATGTACGAGTCGTATGAACCTCAGGTCGACTTGAAGAACTCCGGTTCCACAGATGCAACTTGTTTCTTCTTGTTTATTTTATTTTAATTAAACACAACAGTCACAATGAAGTGGTTTTACATCTGCAGCCGCTCGAGCCAACAGAAGCAAAGACTAGTGGAGAGAGGGAGGAGGAGGAGGAGGAGAGGGACGCACGGCCCTGAGGTAAACAGGACGTACAGGACTGTAAACATGAGGAGATGGATCGTGTACGTGAGGAAGGAGCAGAAGAGGAGAGGAGGAGCACAGAGAGGAAAGAGAGAGCAGAGGGAGGAGAGGAGGAGAAAAGAAGAGATGGAAAGAGTGGATGATTTTCTTTTTTTACAGGACGTCCTTTAATAAGACGCTGCAACATGATGTCATCCTCTGCATTTACACTGTGTGTGTTTGTGTCTCTGTGTGTGTGTGTGTGTGTGTGTGTGTGTGTGTGTGTGTGTTTGTGTCTATTCCCACTCTTCTCTTTCTCCTCCTCTCTCTTAAACACGGGACGAAATCCTAAACTGGAATCTGTGATGAAGCATGAAAAGGAATAAAAGTGATCGTATTAAATTAAAAAACCCTAAAATTATGACCCATCGTTCTCCTCACGGGTTTCACTCCACCAAGCTTTTGATTTTGAAGAAATCAGAGTTAAAAAGGAAAAATATTTAACCTCTAAATTTGATGTGACATCTTATTGCTCCTGAATATTTGTGAAAACACTATTTATTGCACTGTTTTGTATGTTGCAGTTGTATTAATTGGTATAAACCAGTGTCCTTTGCTATATGAGTGGTTCTGTATCATTAAAATGTAAAAACAGAAGATTTACCGGTGCGCCCGACGCAGAGTAAACCTGCAGATAATCACGTGATCACTGTGAAAGTCGACCACTCTCACCTTCTCCCTGTTTTCTCTCATCGCTCTGAAACAAATCTCTGATTCAGGTGCAGCGTTTCTCCAGTTCGACTCCAAACAAAGGTTATTGTTCAACAGGATTTTCCACTGTGACCAGATTTTCTTTGGATTTCCTGGATTTTTCGCAGAAGCGGTAAACATTTGTTTTTAACCCCCGGCTGGCGTCTGGGTTCACGGTGGAGATGACACGTCGGTTCAAACCCGGGTCTTGTGGTTGTTGGTACAATCCCTTGCCACGCTGACCAATCAGAGGCGGCGCTGTAAGCTGCTTGTTCTTTGAGTTCAGTGAGGTGAAGACAAATAACCTTTTAGCATTATGACCGATTTCTCATCATCTCATACACACAATAACGCCCACGCAGACACACACTGGTGGACGTTGTAATCCTCGTCTTGTCCAAATCCTGCTGGTGATGAAGTGAGAGCTGAGAGAACGGAGCCAAGACTCTCTCAGGGTGACACCGGGGATCTACAGTTTATGTCCCACATCAGCGTCTGAGCTCAAACTGTAAAACATGTCAGGACGGCGTTTACAAGCTCAATTTAAATCACGTTAACAGAAAAAAAAACAGAGCAGCGCCTGCCCCGTTAAAAGATGCTGCAGAGTCAGTGCAGCAGGTTGGATGCTCGTCTGCTGCTGCAACTGAAAACACACAGAGAGATAATCCAGGATACGTCTTTTATAGCCTTGTGGCAACTGTTTCATTCAATCAATCAATCAATCAATAATCAGACGGTATTTGTCGAGCACTTGTCAGACAAACCACGTAACACAAAGTGCTTTTCAGAATAAAAGCAATAAAATCAACAAAGTGACACTCAGTAGAACACGTACCTTAAACCATTAAACTGCTCACACTCATAGATATCAATCCATACCTCCATCTATCCAACAGTTCCTTTCACATGTCTGACTTTTTAAAATCAAGATTCATGAATTAGTCCCAATGGGAAATCAGTGAAGATGTCAAACCAAACCCATTTAAGGTGGCTGTTGTGTCTTGGTGGAGGAAAAGCCCTCTACTGGGGGACATTATGGTTTTAGGTTGTGATACTGTGGTGACTCTGTAAAGGTTTTAAAGTCCATGTCAAACCAGGAGTGACGTGTCATTAAACTGTGAGTGAATCAGTGTCTGCAGCCTCTCGGCTCGTTACCTCCACCGAGGAGGTTTGTGTTTCCGTTGCCGTTTGTCTGTCTGTTTGCAGAATTACACAAAAACTACAAAAACCCAATTCTATTGAAACCTGATTTTTTTGTCACTTTCTTTGTCGGGGGCGAGATTGGACATGAGCCTTGTTGTTGTAACAGTTGAAATGAGTTATGAGAGGAGCAATGTCGTCAGAGTGTACTTTTTGTTTCCCTCAGGTTAGTAACGAGAGTGGATACGTTAAAAACGAGCTAAGATAACGAGTTCTGTGGAAGTTCCAGCATCGTGGGAACGGGGAGTTTTTGTCTCCGTGCAGTTTGTCGAACATGTGACTCATTTTGAGGAACTGTCAACTGTAAGAAGAAGCGTCTCGTGACACTTGAAGAATTAAAGCTCCGAGTGGATGCGAGGAACCATCTGCAACTTTCTGCACTTTGCATTAATGTGACGCCAAACGATTTTCAAACTCAGCACTTAACTTGTTTTTCCAGTGTTGCCACGACAGATAATATCAGAGGCGTTTTACGAGGGACATCATCATCATTAAAAGTCGCTATCAGCTGCTCTTTATCTGCTGTTTCCTCTTCTCTGACTCTGCCCCCCCCCCACTCTCTGCTGGTCTCTGCCCTCCTGGTGGCACCGGGTCTCTCCCAGTCTCCAGCTGCCGCCTGCGTCCATCCAGCTGTTACATGAAGGTTTAAAAACAGCTCCTTCTGAAACCGCATCAGGAAAAAAGCAACGACGCTCGTCTGGACGCTGCAAAAACCTTTATTACTTCCACCTCCAGTGACACGCAACACTGAGGAAATTCAGTGAAATCCTATTACTTCTGCTCAGCTTTTGTATTTCAGTGGAGTTGAATAATAACCAGAGGGAGGACGCCCGCTCTCTGATTGGTTGGACGGTCTCAAAGCGATGGACGCTGATGGTTTGTGGATCTTGTGATTTCTGCATCTCGACATCTTGACTTCATCATCTCGAGGTCTCCACCTTTCCTGTTTACTCACAACCAAATAGATGCTCCTTCCTGTGTTTAGGCCAGGAGGCATCTCGCTGGTCAGGTTGGGACAGACTGAGATTCTGCAGCACAGAGGCTGCGTGTGTCTCCGCGGTAGATTGTATTTGATTTAGCGTTTATCTGAGGCCAGGGTCACTACGAGATGTGCAGCACGTAGACGGAGCTGCAGGTCAGGTGTCCCGGGTTGTGGATTTTCTCTAACATTTGAAGAGCAGGTTTGAGGTCAGAAATCCACAGGATTATTAAGAAACACGCACAATTTTCCACAAATGTGAAGCCAGCTGCTTTCAGACATGCACCGAACTTCCAATAATCCCCTGAAACTATCCAGAGGGGTCCAATGAGAGGACACAAATGTCCAAGTCAGGGGCTGCGAAAACATTCTCCAGAGTTTTTCCTGACAGCTCCCTGATAAAAGACCTCTGGATAAGTGAGCCCATGTGAAAATACAGCAGGAGAATGTCCGGAGAATTCACAGCCGACAAAAGCAAAACTGAAAAAACAACAAGAGTACAAAAGGAAGAAGATGCAGAAGAAGACATCAACTTGGAAACGAGATTAAAGATGTTTTTGATGATAAGATTGACGGAGATTTTCCTGTTGTTGTGAACACGTCTGACTCACCCAACTGTGAGAGTTCATGTCTGAAAACGGCTCCAGTACCAACATGCTCTTTAAATCAACCCTCTTATATATATTACAACAATGTGTTTGAGACAGACTTTCACACGTTCACTCAACCGCGACCATCTTTCCCAGACCTGACTGCACACACATCTGTAAAGATCTGTAAAGACGTGACAGATGTTCTGGACGCAGATTTCAACTGAAC
This sequence comes from Hippoglossus hippoglossus, assembly GCF_009819705.1. Classification (NCBI taxonomy): domain Eukaryota; kingdom Metazoa; phylum Chordata; class Actinopteri; order Pleuronectiformes; family Pleuronectidae; genus Hippoglossus; species Hippoglossus hippoglossus. The sequence goes on along the minus strand of NC_047154.1, from coordinate 24,238,113 downwards.
TTTCCTCTAAAATAATCTTTCTGGGAACAGGTTCAAAACTTATACTTCCTTTACAAAGACAAGGCACAGTTGTTCATACAATTAATCTAGTTTGCTGATTTGTCGGTGAGGATTCAGACCCCTGCAAAGACTTTCCCTCGTCAGGTGGAGGAACTCGACCGTCCTGCGAGGACTCCTGACCCCCACCTCGTCCAACACCTTCAGGAGGAGCCTGAACGCTGAGCCTGAACCAGGCCACATCACCCAACATCAGAGTTGCACCTCACTAATGCTCCTGTGGCTGAACGGAGCTAAATCTCAGCGGCCAGGTTTCTAACATCTTGGGAAAAGCCGTTCAACGAGCACACATGGGCGTAATAATCTGGTCTCAGTGCACGTTTGGCGTCGTAGTGACGACATGAAGTTTTCAGGCTTAGTCTTAAAAAAAAACTGAGCCTGATAGATGAAGTTCTGCTGTAAGAGGGGGGGGGGGGGGGGGGGGGGGGGGGTAAAGTTTAAAGATATATTTGATGTCTGGGCATGAAGAGAGAATATCTGCAAAAAAATACCATAAAGGATTTTCTCTGAAAAGCCGAACTGAAGCACTGAGCTGTTCGGATGAGACTGAAGGGTTTTTAACCTTTGCAGCTTGATGTACTTAAAGATATAACACTTTCATATTCCCAATAAATAACTCTTCACTGACAGAGAGACAGGGACGTTTTTTTATTTTTTATTCTGCATTATGTGTATTTTTGTGCAATATGACCACGGGAGCTGATGTAATCTGCACGTAAGCAATTACCGAGCTGCTGGATTTGAATGGATATGAACTAATCTGCAGAATCTCCGTTGTTCCCTCTGCTGTGTCTGTGGTTCAGGGTGTCAAACGGGTCAGTGACTGAAGACACCAGCAACTTCTAATACACAGACACCAAGAGGAGAAGCTTGTGTCCTCGGTTAAATGGCAAAGTCCCAGAGAGACAGATGGAGGAGAGGAGAAGGACGGGAATGGAATAAAACCCCAGGCTTTTTGGGATGCTGGGAGATACAGAGAGGAGAGCTGGATAAGTATCAAGGTCACAAATACATTATTAACACACTGACTCTTGCGTATACTCCAGCAGACAAACATAACTAAATACATAGTTATAGACTCCATTCTTCTCTGGATGAAGATTTGAAATCACTTAATCGATAAACCTTTGCTGACTTCATCTCTGATAATCGAGAGATCGGGGAGATGGGGCTGTTTTTTTTTAATTCAGCCTAATTTTGTGATCTAAAGATTTCAATTCTTTCCTCAGCTCGACACATTTGTTAATAAAACATAATACTTGAGAACTAGAACAGATATTAACATGAGCTGTTAACCTGTTTTCAATAAGAAGATAGAATAAGATCTTAATTGTCTTTTCCTTTTTATCTGAGATCACTTTCTTTAAACGTTTCCATATCAGGAAAAAACATCCACAGCAACGTAACGTCTGAACGTCACAAACACAGAAGCTGAAGAATCAACCTGTTTCTAATGTGTCAGTTTAATCAAATGCATTTTGGGGTTTTAATTGTGATGTTTGATGTTTGAGAAATCCAGTAAATCATTAGCTCATCGGGAATCTAATTATTTTCTGCATCTGCCACAGAAATAAAACGTTAAAAAAGTAAATTAACTACAAAAAGATAAAACAACTGAACCAAACAGATTCTATTTCCTGTATCTGACAGATGAAATCCAGTTTTTCCCCCTCACATCACATGTGTTGTGCGTTTACACTTTGCTCCAACATGTGTTTCCCTTCATCCAGACACATTTGACTTCTGATGTAAACAGGAGGATCAACCGTCTCCTCACAGATCCACACGTCCGCCCCGCTCCATCCAATCATCCTAATGGCATTCATGCATTTCACTGGCGTCATAAAGAAGACAAACTATCACCAGTTAGTAATTAATCACCCGGCGTCCTCGACCCGCTGCGTCCACGGCCATAACTGTCTGTGTCTCTCACCCCGGCCATCACACACTAACCTTGTGTGTCTGCCAGCTGAGCTCTGGTTATGGATGAAGCCGGCTGTATATCTCACACTCACAGACTCACACACACTCACACACTCACAGACTCACACACACTCACACTCACAGACTCACACACACTCACACACTCACAGACTCACACAGTCACACAGTTGGTCATTTATGAGAGCGTCTGGTCCGAGTAATAAAAGCCCAGTGTTCAGCTCACAGAGGGACTGAGGGAGAGAGGAGGACTATTCAGGGTGATTAGATTTTGCTCCGGCTGAGACGCCTGCACTTTTCAGATTGTTTTCTCACATATGGAGTTTTATTTTCTATTATGCTGTTTTCTGAAATGTCTCACTGTGGATCGTCTGTTTCCCTGTGGTCTACTTTGAACAGCATTAGCAGATAAAGACGCTTTAAAACTAATCTCCCCAGATGTGATGTGATCAATTCTTTAAAAAATAATAATTAACTACCACTTAAAGGCCCAATTTAAAACACCCATTTAGGCTGAATAACGATATTCACTGCAGAGGTTAAGGTGGAATAGAACACTGCATAAAATCTGCAGAATGAAAGCACGCACAAAAACATGTGTACTTGCAAACGCGCTGTCCATATAGGATTGTACACACAAAAACTATACAAAAACACTGATACACAACATAGGGAATTGATAATTCACACGAGAACACACACACACACTGGATTGTGTGCAAAAACACTTAGAATAGCACATTTGCCTAATGCAGAATATAAAGGATCCATATAAGATCTTACACAGAAGTAAAATGATATAAAGACAGTTGAATGCATCCTCACACACACTCTCACACACACACACACACACACACACACACACACACACACACACACACACACACACACACACACACACACACACACACACACACACACACACACACACACACACACACACTCTGCTGTTCCCCTCACCTTTGCAGAAATGACAGAGTTCTTGTGGTAGAAGCAACACAGAGCTGCTGTCAGGGTTTTCAGGTCGCATCGCTCCGACATTCTTGCAAACTTCCCTGAAGCGACTGGGAAACCGACTGCAGCCTCCAGCCGGACGACACCTCGGCTGTAAATACCAGCCTCAGTCGCCCCTGACTACAGAGACAAGCTGTGACTCTGATGCCTCCTAACAACCGGCAAGTCCATGAAGGATTCCAGTTTGCATCTTCCAAGCAAAGTAAAAAAACACTGAAGGGAGGAAGAGGACTGAGCTAAATGCAGAGTCGTCACGCGCACTTGGAACAAACGTGGAGGAAAGAAGTGTGTGAGCCCAGCAGCATCACGTCAGCTGCTGCATCCCTCCTCCGTCACCTCCCTGCCTCTCTCTCCTCCACAGTCCCCTGCAGAGTGGCCCCTCCGCTCTGCCCCTGCTCCAATGATCCTCTCCAACACATTGCTCCTCTCTGCTCCGCCCTCGCCGGCTCCATATAAGGGCAAAGACAGACCCATGTGATCCGCTTTGACCCAATCGTATGTGGATTTACAGGGAGTGGCCCAGAGTCGCTCTCTTTATAAACATAAGGATGGAGACGTAGAGGAACAGAAGGAAGATGGAGCGACTCAGAGCGTGACTTTTAGTTATTTAAAAATAATAGAATACAACTTAATGTGCAGTTTTATTTTAAATGTGTTGTTTATTGATGGTTGGACATGAGACGTTTTTGATATAAGTTGAAGCTAATTTGTTTCTGGACTCTAAAACTAATGATTATTGTTGTTCTGATGGTTATTTTGTTAATTTGTAGATTAATTGTTTGGCCTTGAAAAGTCCAAACAGAAGCACTCTTCATTACTGAGTTTGGTTTCTGTGTTATACTTTACAAAGATCATCAAATAAAATTAAAAATAAAAATCACACTGATAGGATTTTCTCTGGATCTGATGTTGACGCAGTGTTGTTGACACTCTGACTGCAGGGTCACAGTTTGTATCACCGCTCTTCCACAAAACACAGTTCTTCATTCATTAGGGCCGAAATAAACTGAGATAATAAATCACTTCCAGTCCTGCAACAAACTTTTCCGAGGAAAAATCCACCAGGGTCCTGATTTACCATGAAGAAAAATGTAATGACAACAAGAGCTAAAGGTTGTAAAGTGAAAATGAATCCAAAAATAGAACTGCAACAGGTCAAAGGCGAGTAATTGTGTGTGTGTGTGTGTGTGTGTGTGTGTGTGTGTGTGTGTGTGTGTGTGTGTGTGTGCGTGCGTGTGCGTGTGTGTGTGTGTGTGTGCGTGCGTGCGTGTGTGTGTGTGTGTGTGTGTGTGTGTGTGTGTGTGTGTGTGTGCTGGTTAATAGCTGGCCATTTGCGCTCCTTAATGACCGCTAAGTAATTACACCCACACACTCATTAAGTGCCGGAGCTTTTTCCTCCAGTTCACACACTCGCATGGGAACGACTGCACGTAGAGAACATCCAGCAGGACCAAAGAAACCAGGAATATTTATACACCGGGTCGTGTTCACTCTCAAACACCCAGATACATTACACAGTGAGGGTGACACCCCGGCAGAGACCAGTTCAAGGGATATTTCACCACAGAGGAAGAAGCCACTAATTACAGCATGAACTCTCTGAGGATCCACGAAGGAAATCCATGTAGAACATTCCCTGGGGCTACACACAGCGACACACACACACACACACACACACACACACACACACACACACACACACACACACACACACACACACACACACACACACACACACACACACACACACACACACACACACACATAGAACTGCCAACCACAGCAGCCCCAAATCACAAGCTAGGCTAAAAGTCCACCTTAAAATACACACATCCGTCGCTCCAGGAATGCTCTGGAAAAACAACAGGGGACAGAAATCAGCGTGCTGTGGTTCTATGTTTTCTATTTCTATCTGTTTGTTGTTTCTCTCAGATGGAACCGAGGAGGGTTAGGAACTTTTTCCAGCAACTGCAGACTTTAGATTTTAATTTCTGTTATTTAAATGGTAAAAAAATGTGTTGAATATAGAGTTTTATTCTACATATGCACAGTAGTCTGAGCCCATGATATTGAATCATCTGCATCCGGTCATGGTAATAAGTCCTCAAACGTAAATGACGGTTAGATTAATGGTCGCCCACATACTCCAATCAAGTTTTTTATGTCGTATTAAAGCCGTTTCATAATCACATAATTTAAACCATATGATGATGAGGGATTGGAAAATCGAAATGAGCTGTAGATTGTGTCTCTACAGTTATCGATTGCAAAGGTTAATGTATTTCTGCAATATGTGACGTCATTTTCTGACTTCATTGTGACGTCACTTATCATTTAATATCAGAAACGATGAGGAATCATTTTCTGAGCAAGATTTGAATTAATTGGTGAGAAACTGTTTTTCAGACCATATTTTTTTGTTGAACTTTGACAGATCAGCTCCCAGGTAATAATTCCCAAAATCCGTCCATGTGTTTCTGAGCTACTTTGAACACAAACACACATAATAACCAAATTATGCAGTATCTTGAAATAGACATTAAAAATATAAGGACTTTAAATAAAGTAAATCATCTGTTTTCCTGACACAGGCGGGAGTTCGGTGTTTAGTCAATACATGTTATGATATCATGCCTCAGTCTGAGCATCACTATCGTTCTGTCACAGCGTTCATCAGCCTCTAATGCTGGGGAATAACTGTCAGTGTGTGTGTGTGTGTGTGTGTGTGTGTGTGTGTGTGTGATGTGTCATTGATCTTGGTGGGAATCGCACCGATCGGTGCAACGTGATCATCACATGAGGCCGATGAAGTCAGTGGGTGCAGCGTATTTCATGTGACTCAATGAAGAGGAAACAGAAAGTGTTTCCATGTTTTCTGACTCAGACGTTAAATGTTTAAATTCATATTAACGACGACTCAAGGTCACATTCATCCATTCACACACATTCATGTTTCTACACGCTGCCCTCTTCTATCACATCACCCACACGCTGATGGAACAGCTATCAGGGGCCATTTAGGGTCAGGGTGGGGACAAGAGGAGCTGGGGATCGAACCACTGGTGTTAGTGGACGACCCGCTCGGTCTCCTGAGCCACAGCAACCCAGTGAACTACTGCAGGCTACGGCACATAGACCATACACGGCAGATAAAACTTGTTTTAGGTGATAAGCGTATTATTGATACTGAAAATGAAAGAGTGTATTTCCTGATTTACAAGTCACCTGCGTCGAGGAGGTGATGTTTGTTTGAATGTTTGTTGTTGAGCCAGATTACGCAAAAGCCTCAGGACGGATTACCACAAAACATGGTTTGAAATTCTAGTTTGTAAAGTTACTTGCACGATAATAAATGTTTAAAAGAGAAAGCACACATTTAGTTTTCAGTCTCTCATCTGCAGCGTGAGCATAAATAAATAACTCACAACGCTCAAACTGGGAAGAAATACTCGCCTCAAGTTAAAATTTAAAACATATCGACCTTCTGTGTTCAACAAAGCACAAAACAACTGGAAACACTTGAGGGGGGGGGGGGCTTTGAATTGTTAATCCTAATCTATAGTGTCTGACCCAGTTCTCATATTGATCATTACCCAGAATTACGCTTTCAACTGCTCCAATAATCCAATAAAGAAAATCTCTCGTCAGTGGCAGATCGGAGATTCTTAGAAAAAGAAAAAGTGGTGTTCACGCTGAATTCAGGATTATAAAGTTCTAACTCAGGATTAAACACACTCGTCTCATTGACTCGTCTCTTATTGCTCCTCTAGCACTTTGTTTTACTACACGATGAATAAAACGCACTCGACTGAATTCCCTCAAACAATCATGTGGCACAATGGGACCGTCCAGAAGTGGAATTACCACTGAATTCAACAGGATTACAGAGGTTTTAACAGGAGATTATTAATGTAACTGCAGCACGTTGGTGTGTGGCTGCTGCCCAGCTGCCTGCTCGGCTCCCCCCCCCCCCCCTTCATTGATTGGCTGTCCAGCTTATTGACTGACAGGCTGTCACGGTCAGTGGAGCTGAATAGAGGGGGGGGGGGGGGGGCAGCTGGTCGGATGTTTGCCTGGTTGAACTGGTGCTGACGGACTGGGACGGTGATGCTGATGAATGTCACTCTGAGGTTTGGACGTCGGACACTGATGGTTTGAGTAAATCTGACCACTAGGGGGCAGCAGAGGGCGTCTAGCAACAAACAACACACGTCAGCTGACGGTCAAATTAATTAACTAATTATCTGAATAAAAAAAGAAATCGATGTGGTCAGTTCAAGTCATAACATTTTAAATACTGTAAAAACAAAGCTAGGACATTGTACTACTACTACTACTACTACTACTACTACTAATAATAATAATAATAATAATAATAATAGTAAAAGTTAATACAAATTGTCATAACAAAATTAAATATCTAAAATTAAAGCGAGACCACTCATTACAATATAAATAGAAATTGGAATTGAGGGAAAGCAAAATGATCAAAGTACGTTTTAAGCTTTGATTTAAAGGAAGCGACTGACTCTGCCTGCCTGTTGTTTTCTTTGTAAACATTTTGCGTGTGTGTGTGTATATGTGCGTGTGTGTGTACTGTATACTGTGAATTGTCGTATACTTTATGAGTTGAAAGCTGCTGTGACCAGAGACCACACACACACACACGCACACACACACACACACACACACACACACACACACACACACACACACACACACACACACACACACACACACACACACAGAGGATTACTGTTTCTTGAAGCTGCCTCATGAGGTTGTAGAGCAACTCGACTCAAAGACAGAGAGAGAGAGAATGAAAGAGAAAGAGTGAAAGAGGAGTTGTGTCCCAGAGGATCAACAGGAGAACAGACTTTCTCTCTTTCTTTCTCTTCTTTCTTTTGCTCTCATCAAAGACCATGAAACAAATGTGATGCTCTTTACTGCCACCTCTTGCAGAAGAAGGTATTTTGACCACAATAATTGATCATATTTGCCTTAAGTGACAATAGAATTACACGTTATTCCAGTTTCCTTCGAAGCTAAGAATCTGAACCATGCACTTGTGTTTTCATGGCTGGATTTTATAATTCTCTAACTTGTTTTTAAAACCACAAATGTACTGATGCCATCTCATCTCTCAGATTATCTATCGGAGTATATAAAAACATCCATATTGGTCGGGCTTTAGTTTAATCAAGTAATCATGTTATATCATTTCCTAAAGATGTAGAGATCTTTACTTCTGGTTTGTTGACTGTCACAGTGGAGGCTGCTGTTCACGTGTGTGTCTGTGTTGAGTTACAGGAAAACGCAGACACAACAAATGCCGCAATAAAATGTCTGACAATGTTTTCTGATCTTTAAAAAAAAGGAAAAAGTGCAGTGGGAGCCAGATGAGCTGATGAAGCAGACGCATTTACGGAGATCGCTTGAGAATTTCTCGTCTCAGACGCCTTTCATGTCGTACTTTTCTTAATTTCTGCCAGAACCTTGGTAGCGTAATTTCAGTAGTTACACTACAGAACTTAAATTTAACCCAGCAGCCATCACTTCAAAGATAAATCTACTTCCTGTCTGTGGGGGGAAAAGACAGAATGTGGAAATCAAACGTGCAGCTCTGGAAACGTTCATGAGCAGAGAGAAGAGAGTGATGACCTTTTACAATTGTTCTCAACAGACACTTCCTTCCCTGCAAACGTCGTCCTACACAACAACCAGAGGCCTGATTGCACCAAACAATTCAAGGCTCATTGCCCAGACGCCATTAATGTGCTTTTGACCTTTCACCACAGGATATTACACAGAGCACCTGAACTGTCTGTGCACGTGTATATGTGTGTGCATGTGTGTGTGCATGTGTGTGCATGTGTGTGTGTGCATGTGTGGACGTATGTGATTGTTTTCAGCCACATTGGAAATGCAAACACACCTGGAGGACGAGAGCTGACACGTTCGAACATATTCTATAATACACTGGATACAGTAGCTCCATATGTGGTCAACACACACACACACACTGTTGACACTTGCTCACAAGCCTAATTTGAAATACACAAAAGTGCTGTTTGTGTGAGTGTGAGAGTGAGTGTGAGTGTGTGTGTGTGTCTGTGTGTGTGTCTGTGAGTGTGTGTGGTTAGGTTAGCTCCCACATGTGCAGCCTGCTCTCGTGGGAAGGCCTGAGTTTGCTTTTCACACTGAGGTGTCAGCATCCAAACATATGAGCTAATAGTTGGAGGAAAAGAGGGATGGATGAGAAAGGAGGTGAAGACTCACAGACGAAGTGACGAACACACAGGACAGTTGGGGCCTGGTGCTGTCTGATGTGAAGTTATGTAACTCCAGCTGAAATGATCAGTGTGTGCTTATTCAATTAAACAGTCTGGAAAAACTTCACTGATCAATTATTCTTTTTTTTCTCAAACAAAACTTTTAAACATTCTCTGGTTTCAACTTTTCAATTGACAAAACGTTTTTACAGAAGGAGACACTTCGGACTTTGGGAAAATAATAAAATGTGAATCCTTAACTGAAGGATTTAGTTTGAAGTGAGATGTGATATCTGAGATGATGATGTGCAACTTTTGCTGATTAATCTGGGACGACGCGACGATAACAGATAAATAAGTTCACATAACAGAGACAAGATCCGTTTGATATAAGTTGTCATCAAGAGTTCGGAGAGGACGTCTTCTATCGTGAATGAAACGTGGATTAACAGTGAAAGGGAGTTAAAAGGGAAACTTGTGCAGATCTCACTCATCTGATTTATTAACAAAGGAAAGAAACAGTATTGATGGTTAAATTGTTTTTCGGTGACACTTTTCCTCCGTACACTTTTGCTAAACTGTATTGTTAAGTATAAACTCTATTGTTTAAAGTCTTATTTCTGCTTCAGTCTGTCGATGTTATTTAAAGTCTGAACTGTCTGTGACCAAAGGCCTGATTATATCTTATTAACACATCATCTGGTTAAACTTTTATTCTACTACTATAAATCATGTCTTCGCCTTGTTGTGGTTCATGAATTCTTTTTTATAGGCCGTGTGTCTGTTTCAATTTGTCCATAAACTGTGTGAAACTTATTAATGTTTCAAACCGGGTCATATCTGATTAGAGAATAAGTAAACAGCTGTTGTTGTTATTCACAGATTTGATTCCCTGCTCACTTTCTCAGCTGGTTGCGTCTTTTAAATAAGAAAGAAAAGCAAACACACGGACGGAAAAACACATCAAATGTCAATGAGATGATAATGTGACAAGAGAATGACCCCTCAGTCATCACGTGTGTGTCTGTGTGTGTGTGTTTGTGTGTGTCTGTGTGTATGTGTGTGTGTTAATATGATTTGCAGCAGGTTGACACCCAGCACGGTGACACTTTGTATGATTTAATGTTGTATTATCCTCGTAGCTCGGCGGCAACTGGATTTACTCGATGCTGTTTACACCTCAGATGCAAATGATGTTTCATATCCTGCGTTTGTCACTTACATTACGATATATAATCAGTTTACTTACGTTTGACCTTTGTTTTACCTGGACACCAAAGATTTATTCTATTTAAATGTGTTTTAAATTACAAGCATTGACAATAGTATTACTTTTACAGCTCGTCTACTAAACCAGGCTGGATCTTACTCCTCTATTTTGTTCATTTTTTCATTTATCTTCGTACAACCCGTCCATCAGATTCTGTTATCGTTCTAAAACTGTGTGCAGCTACGTGAAAAGACCTCACATTGGTACAGGGTGTCTCCAGTTAAGACACAGGATTTCTAACTTTCAACACTTGGCAGTAATTACAGCTGCTTTGGTTTCGTTTGTGTAGCATCACATGTGGTTGTTCCTACCTTCACGTAGTCCACCGTGGCATCCAGGCCGGCAGCAGGCTCCCTGGGGAACACAGACAGAGACAAGGTCCGGTTTAGAGAACACATCTCGCTACTGGGAACCCAAACTCCTGCGTCCTCTCTGGGCTGATGTTCACTCCAGGCAAAACACGAAGAGAAAAGTCTCTGAAAGGCTAAACGCTCTTAGATCCTCGCTCGAAACAGATCAGGGTCCAAACGGGTCCCAGGCTGGTGCTGATGCTGCTGCTCCTGAAAAACTGTAGTCGGCTCCTTTGGGAGGTTCAAAGGAGATGTGGCACTTTTTGAAAAAAGGTCAAAATAAGTTTCACAGGTCCACGTTAGACATATTCTAGATTAGGAAAGTTCAGATCTGTACAGAGAGAGTGGATGAAATCCCAAATTCAAAAAGTGAAGTGCTCAAACCCTGGGACTCTCTCTTTCTGCCTCTCTCTCTCTCTCTCTCTCTCTCTCTCTCTCTCTCTCTCTCTCTCTCTCTCTCTCTCTCTCTCTCTCTCCGTCAGTGGTAAACATGTTCACTCTCTGCCTGCCTCGCTCTCTCTCTCCTCCCCCACCACAACACACATAGCAGCCACACGCCTACCCTTCTGAGTCCACTGACAAATTCACAGAGAGGTTAGAGGGAGAGCACACACACACACACACACACACACACACACACACACACACACACACACACACACACACACACACACACACACACACACACACACACACACACACACACACACAAACAGACTCACACTCACACACACAGACACACAACATTTTTTCATTAATCCCTTTTTGCATTTTGTTTTTCGATTCTTCCAAAACTCCGTTCAGGGACCACATCAAACAACAGCTCGTCATCCTCAGTCTGCATCATCGTCTCATCTGGCTCCCACTGCACTTTTTCCCTGACTTTAAAAGGTCAGAAAACATTGTGAGATTTTATTTTGGCGTTGTGTTAATTACTACTCGTGCACATACGTATTTCCAGAGCTCTCCATCTCTCTCTGGGAGGCTTACAGCCGGGGGCTCAGTGAAGGAGGTAATTAGGTTCAAATCCCCGACTACGTTCGCAAAAAGGTTGGTAGTTAAAATCCCCTAAGCCTCCGCTGGTGTTCCCACGGGAATATTAGCCCAGTCCATTACTTACCAAACCAAATATGTTTAGCTCTAAGCCTCTCAGTTTTAATGTGGCTCCACGTAATGAGCAGGATTTAGTTATGTAACCGAACAGAAGCCTCCATTCACAACAAAGTCAGATCACTGTTCATATAGGTGGAGTGCTCGGGCCTCTGTGGAAGAGCGGAGTGTGGCCAACGGAGCTCTAATCCAACACATCCTGACACACACACACACAAAGACACACACAGTGCATCAACACAAACGTGCAGTGCGTTGTCCTCGCAGCAGAAGACACATTGGCTGTTGTTGGTTGAACAATTGTGTATTTTTTCAGTTAAAACACTTAGTAAATATGTGTAAATCCTTTATTATTAGATGAGGAATAGAAATTAGGACTGAATTCTCTAATATGGAAGTGATAGAAATTGGGAAAGGGAAGAACCAACTAAATGTTTTGACATTTTCGCAGTTTTCCCAGGGATTAATTCATGGATCTTGATGAAAAATAATCAGGCATATTAAGAGGACTAATATCTATGAGTGTGTGAGATGTGGTTTAAGGGGACCGTCTACTAAGTACAGAGTTACTAAAAATGGCAAAAAGTTAAATTTAGAAATAAATAAGAAGATAAATTTGTGCTTTATTCATTCTCAGTTTCACAAAATTCATCACTTCTGCTGTAAACACATGTTAATGCATTACTGAGGGAGAAAACATCCATTGGCTGGTGTTTTCACACGTGTCTGTTTGTTTGTTAACAGGATTTCACAAAAATTACTGAAGCACTCAACCAATTTTCACTTTCTTTAACTGTGTTTTATGGCAAATTAATAAATCACATCATCCTTTTTTTCTTTTACATTTCTTCTATAAGACAAGACCAAGTGGATTGTTTTATCCTTGGCTACTCTGCAGTCCCATCCATCCATTATCTATACTTCTTATCCTTTTGAGGGTCACTGGGAGGCTGGAGCCGATCTGACACTGGGTGAGAGGGGGGGTACCACAGGGCCCAGAAAGGCTGAGCAACTGGGCCAAACACTGCTCCACCACTGGGTGCTATTCTCGTTCAGTTTAGTATTTAGCTGCTGCTGAAGATGAGGGAGAAGAATGATGAAGATAAAATGCAGGAAGTTTCTGTGGTCTCGAACAAACTAAACTAAAATCAGACAGTTCAGTTTGATACTGGTCACCGGGGTCGGTGGTGTGTGTTTCTTCACTGGGGTCAGTGGTCGGCTGGACCTTCACCACCTTCACCGCACCAACCACATGCCCCTCGTCACCCTGCCCTGGCTCTCCTGCCTCAGGCGGCTGCAGCGACAATCACCGAATACCAGACAACACCCATCTAAACCCTCCTGGAGCTGAACGTCCCATTTCTCCTTCAGACAGGTCAAAGGTCAGGCTCACAGACCTGAGCAGGAGGAGTTCATCTCATCAAGCGACACTTTATTAATCCTGATTCCAGCACTTTAAGACATGAGACGTGTCGTGGATGCGAGAGGGTCGACCGTTCCAGACGACGCAGACCGACCGCAGCTAACTTTGACTTTTTGTTTTCTGCTCATGTTGCAGAAACAACATCAGACGCTGGATTTTTTTTTCTTCTTGTCGAGTGACCACAAATCTGACCTGTGACACGGACAGAGGCCGAGCGGGCAGGACAGAAACAGCCGAGGAAAGAAGTGAATAGCAGGAGCAGGCAGGGCAGCGGCAGGCAGCGCTCGCCACAGTCTTTTTCTGGCTACTGTTGTTCTTTTGCGCTTCACCACACAATACTCAGCACGACCACAACTGGCTTCACTTAGGGACTGCACCATGATTGTGTGTGTGTGGGTGGGAGGGGGAGGACGAGCGAGGAAGAGAGGGAGAGTGACACTGGAGGCAATGGAGAGAGTGGATGAGCAGCATGCAGGGTCTGCAGGCGGCCCACAGAGGTCGCTGTGCTTCCACTGTCTGAAGTCACTGTCAAAATCTATTTAATCTACTGTTTTCTATGTTCTTACATTACACAGTATATTGTTACTGCTTCTCCTGATGTAAAGGGCCTGTTCCTGGATCTGTCGCACCACTTTCTAGATCTGTGTCACTAATCCACGCTGCACATTAATACTGTTATACAAGGTGTTGAGTAGGTGGAGTGTGCACAGTGGAGAAAAGACACAACAACACCCAGAAAACGTCAGTGGTCATCGTAAGTATATAAAAATGGACGTAGACTTCGGGGCCAGAAATTGAAGCCAATGCAGAAGAGCCTGAAACCTGTATTCTCTCTAATGACATGTCGCTTTCTATAGAATCTATGATTTATAACGTCAGTAAACATTTCTCTAAGGAGTTTATGTCTCAATCTCTAGTTTCAAGTCTTCTTCTATACAAAATGATGTTCATTTAGTAAATTATGGTCCATTTAGAGTCAAATATACGATAAAGCATCGCATGCATTGGGGCATGGATACGGTTTGATTGACAGCTAGAACCGTCCAATGGGTGCAGTTCGACATGTCTGAAAAACTGTAACTATGGTTTTAATCACTGTTTTTGCGTAAAAGATCTGAGTTACTCCAAACACAATCAACAGATGAAAGGGGAATTAAAAGGATTTGAACTTCCTCTCGTTTGTTCCTCGTCTGCACCCTCCTGTCATCCCTCTCTTTCTACTTTCCACTCTTTCTTTCTGCTATATCCGTCTGCCTCCCGTTCCTCCTCCCGTCCCTCCTCCCCCTCCTCCTCTCCTGGTGGTCCGCCGAGATGCCCACAGGCAAAGTGACCAATGGGGAGCTAGTGCAACATAAGGTCAGGGGTCAAAGGTCAGCTGACAGCATGAGCAATGGAAAGTCAAGACCAACTGGCCAGTGGTTACATACCTCAAGGATACAGTCTGATATCTGTGAGTAGAAAAACTCAACTGCTGGGACTTTTAAAACAACAGGAAAGAGCTGAGATGTTTAACACTAGAGAGACATTTTGAAGTGTTTTCGTGTATCAGTCCCCTTAATGTATCATAACCTCTTTGGTGGAGGTCATAAGTCAAACAAATAAAAAACAGATCAAATTAAAATAATCATATACAGTTTACAGTATAAGCCTCCTTTTTAGTTGTGAGGCCATTAGCAGGAAACTTAGTGTTTTTCTCTGATCTCCAGACAATCACTGATGTTTTCATTAAGATAATCTGTGGATCAACTGGAACATTAGGACTAAAAAGATATTAGAGTCTCACATTTCAAAAAGAAACAAGCACAAGGGCACAGTAACTAAAAAAATGAATCAAACACAGAGCGGGAGGATGAGAGCTTCTTTATCGAACCAGCTGCACAGGCTGAATACGACCTGGACAAATCGTCCTGCTGCATGTCAGCGGTTTGTGAAATGTATCCAGCACAGAGGCAGAGAGATGGAGCGGCAGACAAAGAGTTCACAGTAATCTGGGATCTGTCCTGCCACACCCTGACCTACAAAGGTAACCCAACTGCTGGGGGCTACACACACACACACTCACACACACACACACACACACACTCAGACACACACACACGCAAAGCTGGCTACATCAGATACAGTCTGTTGTAACTCTACACTAGAGATGAAAAGATGGGAGGACATGATGAGGGAAGAGGTGTGTGTATGTGTGTGTATGAGAGAGTGCGTGTGTGTGTGTGTGTGTGTGTGTGCGTGTTCCCTCTGAAGTCGAGCTAGCTGCTACACCCCCCTCAGGGCTCGCTTCTCCTTTCTCCATCCAACTCCCAAACTCTTCTCTGAAAGTTTTATTTTTCTAGAACGTCCACCATCTTCTGAGACTTGAACGTGATTCTGAAAAGTTTGTTGCTTGCACCTTCACAAAAGACGGATCTTGTTGCATTTACAATGTATTTCAAAAAACATGTTGTAAAAGTTTTCAGACAATAATTCTGGAGAATTTATGGAGTTCAGTGTCTGAAAGCAGCTTAATATCCAAAATGTCACAGAAATATGATTATTTGACTTCTTACATTTAATTTCCTGTCAAATGACATTTCGAAAAATGATTTAAGCTGCAGTTTAAACAAGCTTCACCATTTTCAGAACCACTATTTGAAAAGATAAATCGTTTCTTTAATTGTCTCATGTTTTTGTATCCACATCTCTTCTCCTTCATCTCCATCGTTATCATCATAGATAGATAAGGTAACAAATTCCTCATCAGTGTTTACCTGTATCCGTGGAAGTCGTCGATGATGTTCTGGACCAGCGGAGACGTCAGAGGCGGATGGACGTGCCCGGGAGACAGAGACGTGTTCCCACAAGCGAACGCCTGCGTGTGATTGGCTCTGGGGTCCCAGGTGTAGTTCCCGTGGGCGAGGTTGTTACCGCCCCTCTTGCGGCGAGGCATCGTCCCATGGATGGAGATGGGCTGGTAGGCGGCGGGGGGCAGCTCTGAGAGGCCAGCGCTCTGCCCCGGAGGAAAACTGGGGGAGGGGGTAAGAAAAAGAAGAGGAGGAATTTGAGAAGATTTTTTTTATGCTTTGAAAGAAAATCCCCGTCCAGATGGGATCATGTCCACGTAAATCTCCTCTTAATCATTTGGTTTAACGTTACAATCCCACAGAAGTAGCTCTGAGGTAAGATGCCATGCTGTCCGTGCTGAAGTGGAAACAAATGGAAATATTTAATGGTTTGTGCATCATCTTGTTTTTATTTTCTTGACATTTGGTGTATTTTATCTAAAGGTTTGGGCTTCAACCACCTATTATCGAGGGGATACCGAACAATATGAGTATTTCTGATATTTGTTTTCCTGGGAACCAGCTTGTTGACCCAACAGAATTTATAAGAGTCTCCTCAAGCTGAGTTGGCTCATAGAAAAGACTAAATACTGGAAAGAACAAAGTATTTATAGGCTCATATGACTCATTATTTGAGAGAGACACAGAATTTTGCAGTCAACCCGACCAACTCACCCAGGCCTGGAGCTGAGGAGGTCCATGGAGGAGGCGAGCGAAGCCTGGAGCCTCCTGGAGGAGTAGGAGCTGCTGCTGGGGGCCCCAGGGTGGGCGGGGCCTCCCTCCAGGCTGTGATGTGCATGGAGCGACCTGGGCAGACTCGCAAAACGCCCCTCGGCCATCATCCTCAACTCTGGAAAGAAACACACACACAAAAATGTAAATAATAAAATTCTGATACCCATATATCGGCCAATGTACCGTATAAAAATGGTAAAGGAACTGTTTTTGTATAGCTTCCATCCAAAGTTGCATTCACCCATTCACACACATCCACACAGCACTTTGGAGTTTTGGAGAAAACAGTTGTGTAACCTGGTAACACAATCAGGAGGGTGATACGTAACACACTGTGTGACACACTGCTGCAAAAAGACACATGATCTGAAACACACAAACACACACTGACGTGCAGCGTTCACCAAGATGAAATATTATGATACACAAACAAACACACAACCAGAGTCAGTACAACAGGTGCCTGAACCAACACACTCACGTGGTGGAAACATACCCTTACACATCATCATCACACGGAAATACACACATTGCCTGGGGGGGACATAAAACTAGTCATTAGATAATAAAAGTATTTTGAGCCTGGTAATTTGACTCTGACTACACAACGTTTGAATGGCTGACGTAGAGTGATTCTACATTTTAAAATCCAACGCTCAAAAAGAAAGTATTTCTCATTTAAATGCTTTATAAATCTGTAGTTTGTATGAAATTAGCCTAAAAAACAAAGACCAAACATATAAGTACACACGGCTCCTCAGCTTTAGTTTAACACCTGGGGAACTGTGCAAAAAAACTGGGAGTGAAATCCGACTCTGTTCAGATGCATCGGCCTGAAACAACATTTAGAAATCTAATCCTTGAATCTATTCACTCTGATTGTAACTGAAGATATTCTGAACCAGTGAATGTAAAACACGAACAATCATGTTTCTATCACATCTACTGTTCTGTTTTTGAAAGATTTAAAAGGAAACTATTTTGCTCGGTGGAAGAAACAACCGAGACTCTTATGTAAACAAAATACAAAACACTCTTGTGTCGGCCCTCAACTGAATAATCCGGAAATGTTCTTGTTGTCGTGAACACAAATTTATTTAAATCTAAAAGTACAGAGAATGTCTTGACCCAATTTATCTGACATTTTCCGAGGTTTATGTTCGAGTCTCACGGACAAGAAACCACCTGAGGTCTGACCCCAGCTCAGTTATAGACGGACTATCACATCCTCTGAGTACGCTTCAACTGCTTTACTACCAACTTCATATTTTTTGTTATTGTACAAAACGTCATGTGTTGCTCACGGGATATAGATCTGATCTGGTGACAGACAGACATGTGGGTATAATTACACAGAGAAGAACATGACAGATAGACGGGCAGGGATGGAAAACACAGGACGGGATCTTGATAAATCCCCCTGGTGCGTGAAGATGGTGCCCTGAGTCACTCAGCAGGCAGCAGTTAGTCAGCGTACAAAAACTAAAATAACCTGAGCTGACAAACATGTCGACAGATGGATGTCGGAGATTAGAGAAACTCGTCCTGTATCTTTAATCTCAGCAAACTAGAGAATCTGTCGTGAGCCACTAAGCTGCTGCTTGTTATTGTGTCTGCGTCTCAACAACCTGATTGTGATCGGAGAAAGTAGCTGCAGATTAAACTGGGGATCGACAATGTGAGATTGTTTCCTTATTTCTTGTAGATGCAGATGTCATGTATTCCAAATAGAAGAGAGGAGCCGAGTGAATCATAGAATCAAAACTGACATGTTTTAGCTTTTTATGTTTCCAAACTGTTTTCTACATGTTTACCAACTTCTAAAACTTTTGGAAATGTCTCTGTTCCCAGTTTTAGGTTGAAAAGTCCACAGTTGAGTTTTAGGCTACATCAGTAAGTTTTCAACATTGTTTCCAAACATCCGAGTTTCTGCCGATCCAGATCAAAACGCTCAAAATAAATCCAGCAACACTGATGCCTTTTAAAACAAAAAATGTCGTAAAGTGGACGTAGTCCGGACAAGCAGAATTTTGTAACTTTTGGAAAACAATGACACCGAAACCCACATTCGCTTCCTGAAAAACAAACAACATCGGCTTTGACTAACATGGACGACAGATTACAACACTTTCACTGACAGCTCCACCTCGTCGTCTGCTCAAGTTAATCCCTCATCTCACTGTGAAGCTCCTAACGGCAGAGAAGATCTGATCCCTGTTTACAAACACGACCATTGTTAATATGGATAAAGATGATTTACGCTAAGGACGAACTACAGGTTCTTATCTTAAACCTTTTTAAAATGAAACTAAACCCTAGACTAGACTGTTGCAGGGGACCAATGAGCTTGTGATGATGAATATCAATAAAAATGCAAATAGTTTAGAGAAAGGAACAGCTGGCCAGGTCAACACACACACACACACACACACACACACACACACACACACACACACACACACACACACTGTAAAAGTCCTGCTAAGGCATGTTAGGTCAGAGTGGGGATGAAGAGAGAGGCTGGACGACAACAGGAGAAAGACCTATTATGAGACCTTCAGGGATGGTCAGCTGTGTGTGTGTGTGTGTGTGTGTGTGTGTGTGTGTGTGTGTGTGTGTGTGTGTGTGTGTGTGTGTGTGTGTGTGTGTGTGGGTCCCTGACCATCTGCCAGACACACACGCCTTCCTGCAGAGGAGAAAGGAGCGACTCCCCCTGAGTGAAAACGCAGACAGCACTTACGCACATGAATAGTCCGTCAATTAATCTTGTAAATGGATTATTCATGCTGAGAGCAACAGGAAGTTATTTCTTCAGGGAGCGAAGGTGTGAAAAGTCTCACTCTCCGTCCATCTCTCTTTTCCTTCATCACCCTCTCCATCCATCCCCTCTACTTCGCCTTCTGCCTTTTTCCAGTCGTTCTGTCCTGTCGACTCCCCCCCCCCCCCGACTCATCCATCTTTCCTTTTCTTGTGCCCCCCCCACTCCCCACACAGACATCGCCTCCCTCCCTCTGTCTGTCCATCATGAGGTCAGCACTTCTTTTGCTTCCTCGCTCCGTCACCTTCTTTCTGTCCTTTGTCCTTCCCCCTCTTTCTTCCTCCCGGCCTTATTCTCTCCTCCCTACAGCTGTCCGGCGCCCGGTCACTTCGCCCTGCACGTCACACACTCACACAACTATTCTTATCAGGACACTGCACCGACTTCCATTCATTGTGGACAAACTCTAACTTTAATCTTAATCCATTTTATAACCTAAACCATGCCTCTTCAGGATTTATCATCTGGACCCTGTGAGGACTTTATGCTGAAATTAGGAAATAAAAATGCGCTGCTTCCAGATATGCACTGAACTCCACACATTTTCCTGGAATTTTCTGGAGGAGCTGTACGTGAGAACACAAATGTCCAAGTCACTTGCTCCGGATATTGTCTAGAACTTGTCCTGCCTGACTAAATGTCCGAGTGAGCCCATGTGAGAAACAAATCCACAGCGAGTGAGTTTTTTTTACGTGAAAGTGGAAGAATACAAATATCTCTGGATGGAAAAAAAAGGAGCAACACACATAGAAGATAAAGATGTCAACTTGAAGACTCTTCCGTGGCAGAATTTATACGTCATGTCCTGCCTCCTGCTGCTCTACAGCCTGAGCCGGAACATCTCCTGCTGTCTCTCTCCTGAGTTCTTAACACGTGAAAGACAAACTCTTTA
>NC_047154.1:24132406-24212406 GCF_009819705.1 Hippoglossus hippoglossus | reverse complement strand
TGCAGCTGAGCGAGTTCATTAAGTTTTGTAACACAGTTCAAAACAAGAACAGACAGATGAGAAATCAATGCCGGATTGTTCGGAAGAAAATTTCCTCTTTTTTTTTCATGAGCAATTTTTTCTCCTGAGAATCTGTCAGTTGTATTTCACACACACACGTCAGGATTCTTTATGCATGTGTGAAGGTGGCGTTTCCAGGAAGCTGCAGTGAGTCAGGAGTAATCTGTAATCATCTCCTGACTCACCTGGGCCCTTTCCAAAAAACACATGCATGGGCGATGGGGGTGTCATCGGAGGGGCAGAAGTAAAATCCTTGACTGACACGTGTCCCGGGGATTTAACAAACCTTATAGTGAGTTTTAAAGAAGATGATAAAAAAGGCAAAAACTCTTTTTTTCACGTTGACCACATGATTTTTCTGTCGTTTGACTGGTGAAATCAAATCATCTTGTTTCGCCTTTTCTTCTGAACTGGTCTCGTAAATGTAGGTAAATAAATGATTTAATAAAGCGTTGGATCTATTCTCATCTGCTCTCGTGTCCAGATAATCCGAGACGTGTCTCCACAGTCGGAACTAAACACGAAGAAGCTGCGTTCATTGTTAACGACGAGGACTTTTATCAAATCAAATAACTATGAATCACTTTTACTCGTCTTTCTTATTTTCTATTTTCTATTTAACTTTTAAATTTTAAAATTTTAAACTTTTAGATTTTTTATATTGTCTTCTGATGCTTTTACAATTTGTCTTGATACTTTATATTTTATGAGAACATTATTAAATTTCCTGGTTGTCACTTTCACATCTGAAAGTTTGAACCGAGCTTCGAGCTTTGATCTGGTTAGTTTTAGTTTCACTCTGAATCACTCTTCTATTGTTTAATGCTGTCTCAACTTCCTGCCATATGAATTATATAAAAGTTATTATTATTATTATTATTATTATTATTATTATTATTATTATCATTTGTATTTGTTAGGATTCTTCCTTGATGACGGCTTGATGTGACGCACGGTGACATTTCCTCCTCTGGGAGTTCACCAGCTATATTTAGATGATTTATCGTGTGTACAGGACTAATTGTACCATTTGCACAGGAAGCGAAACCAGATCAAGGCTCACGCTCCACATCTAAGAAAAGTCCGCTGACCAAAATATTTATTTTACCTCTTTTTTAAAAAATTGTTTTTGCAGAAAGTGACCTGACGGATACCATTACAGTCATTTCCTGCACTTCCTGTTAACGCCAGTCCTCAAAGCCGAGCCCTGCTTTGGCACTTTGGTCCTCCGGCAGAACCTCGTGTTGGCACAACGCCACGCTGAGTCACTCATTTCCAATTACTGACCAACAATCCACCTCTGGGCGCTGATGTTTCCCAAACCATTAAACAGATGGGTTTGGCTTCCACACCTACTGAAGCTGCAACTTGTGCGTAATTGGATTTGAGATCTTATGGATTTATTTCCCTTTGTTGTTATGAAAGATTGGAGTTTTCTGGAAACTCCTCAGAAAGACGATGTGAACTTTTGCAAAGGGCAATTTCATAATTTCATCCTCCTCATTCTTTCTCCACTTCCCCCCCCCCCCCCCCCCCCCCCCCCCTCATTCCATCCACTCATCATCTCCCCCCTGTTCTCCTCCTCCACTCCCTTATTCCCCTTTATATCTATCCACACACATACTTGTGTTTCCATGTGTGTGTGTTTCCAATCAGAAAAGTGTGAAGCGTAAACAGTTCAATGTTGAGACCACTCCTCATTCCTCTGGTTGCAGCCCCACGGTCTTAGAATAAGAAAATAGCATCTGTCAAAATGTGTTTGTTCAGGTAGAACTTTCTTACTCATGCGATAATATAATTATTATGTTAACAATCAAATGCATTTGGAAATACAATGACTGATCATTTACCCTTTTCATTTAGTTTTAATCATTATTTTTCTTTTTTAAATAAAAACATATAATTTCCCTACTAAATGTTACTAAAGAAAACTTCTTTAGAACAGTAAAGGGTCTGAACAACCAAAAACAAAAATGAACGAAAACTTGTTATAATTGTTTTTGATTTATAAAGATAGATATACATGTCCCGGATACTGGCATCTCATACTTTTGATGTCAGAGTCTGCAAACTTGTGATCGTGGAGTTGAGCCGTAGCATCGAGGTCCCGCTGATACAATCGCTCGTCCAATCACGAATCAGTTTCATGTCAATCATGACGTTTCACCTCGTTTTTACAAAATCTAATAACTGATCAGAAACATGAAGACATGATCAGTGTGATAAGAAAATATATTTAACAACTGACTTTCTAATTTGGTCCCATCAGCTATCATGGAGGAGATATGGTTTAATGGCCTACACTGCAGCCAGCCACCAGGGGGCGATCCTTGTGATGACACGTCGTTTGCTGTTAGCACAGTTTAGTGGCTTATTTTCTTCATCATCTAATTTTCTTCATCGTCTTCTCCATTATTTAAACTTAAACGCCAGTGTTCGTTTTCTGAAAGCATCTTTTTTATTTTCTCATCTTGAATCAGTGTCATTCTGTTGTTGTGACAACCATGAGATTAGAGCAGAATGTCCACGGCACAGTTGGTGTGACCGACACACGCAGACAGAAACAGAAAGATGTTTATGGTTTTAACTCAGAGTCCGTCACCTCCACAACAGAGATTAACCTGGTTCAGCCTGTGACTGAATGATTTAATATGTAAAGGTCATTAACCTGTAAAAGTTTCTATGATGCTGTGAATTTCTGTGATTGTATTAGTAGCAAAATACTGTGTTTACTGTTGATTAAATATCTTCACTAAAGCTAAATCCTTCCTCCTCCGCTGCAGTGAAAGTTTGAGATTCCCAGATTAAATCTGTGTTATGTTTCATTCCCTGGACACTGATACAAATCTCAGAACAAACTAAGTTCTCTTGACATCTATTCATCACTAAAGCTCAGTTCTGCCTCAGCTCCTGGCTTGTGAAGAATGTGGCGTGCGTTTGCCTCAGAGGTTGTTAGCTAAAAAAACAGATCTGCAACAGCTGGCCGAAGACACGGGGCCAATTTGAACTTCTGGCATCGTGAGCATCGTGAGGTCACGGTGCGATAAGTCTCTGGGAGTGCTTCAGTTCGGCTTTAAAAACAGCTGACGAACCAGAGGAACAGAGGAGAATGGCACTCAGTGGAGCGCATTCCTCCGCCAAGGCCCTGCGGTCCACGCCGAGCTGCTCACATTCATATCAGGCCCCTAAATATGTAAATATGTATATTAAGTGTTTTTATTCACCTGGCTGTGTAAAGAACACTTCAATCCTTATTACTTCACAGATGGATTTATCCATGCGATGGACTGCAGTGATGCAGAATAACCAAATGCATTGAGTGACTTTTATGACCCATAACTGCAGCATCATTGCTTCACTGCTGTTGATTTATATGTTCGTAGCTTCTCTGCAACATGCGATTGCTACACACACAAGTAGAAAGTCACTCAGTAAGCACATAACTCCATCACGGCCCGACAGGCCCCCCTCAGGAAACAACATTTAAATTCACAAGATCCAGATTTTCACTTGGATCGGCACCAAATTACACAAACTCGCACTATGGTGAAGAAAGTGATGAAGGATTCCAGACAATTCCAGGATCCGCCTCTTTCCTGATCCAAGCCCAAACTTTATGGGTTCTTTCCCATCCCTCCACCAAGTTCCATGGAAATCCGATAAGAAACCAGCTATAAAATGACATAAGTGACGACATGAACTCCTTCGTGCAGGTGGAAAAGAAACAGTGTTGATGTGAATCAGCACATGAAGCTCTGACCTCCTTCAACAACACAATTGAATTTGTGTAAAGACAATGGACCGCCCTGAGTATTCTGTCCCCATGGTAACGTCAGTGTCCACCACGCACACAAACAAGCAAACAAAGTGTCTGCATGAGCACCTGTTGTCTCACACACACACACACACACACAATACACACAAACACACACACACACACACACAATACACACACACACACTCACACACACAATGTAAAACTCGTGTGTTCTGGTATTCACATTATTAACTTCCTCAGCTCATGAAATTCAGGGACAAAACAGCTGCTGTATGTGAATGAATGACTGAAGACTACAGTCAATCTGATAAAGTTTAAAGCTGTAAAGAGTAATAATAACTTTAATTGTATAGCACTTATCTTAACAAGGTTACAAAGGGCTTCACAAAATAAATGGCAATAAAACAACCTGAGAGTTCCCCCCCATTTCAACAAACACATCTGAGGTAAAAGTTCATCTTTTACACAAATGAAAGAATCTTAAAGACCGAGCTCGAGAAACTTAAACCAAAACACAGGTGCTGCTTTTCTGATGCCTCCTATATTCACCCTCTAATTGTTCTAATTGGAACATCTCTACTCCTCTGCTGCATTTTATTTTTCGGGCCAACGGGGAAAGTACCTGGCGCGCACACACACACACACACACACACACACACACACACACACACACACACACACACACACACACACACACACACACACACCTATTCCCATTCTAGACGCGTAATCATACACTGTAGCCAACAAACAGTAAACAGTGAAATGAATATGTGCCTGGATGCAGTGAGTGAGTTTGCATTCGCTTTATGCTGAAGGTGCTCTCACAGGAATGCTCTTATCTGGGTCAAATGTTGAGTTGGCATCTTCGGAGGATGCCGTGCATGTGTGTGTCCGTGTGTGTGTCCGTGTGTGTGTCCGTGTGTGTGTGTGTGTGTGTGTTTGTGTGTGAAGGATACCATTAGCCGAACAAATCTGGCCTTTGTGGTAATGATAGGGGTGGCAGGCTGCCAGGCAGACAGATAATACCACAGTAGTTGGTGACTGAGTGATTTCAACTAGAGGCTGTTTCACCTCAGCGACGCTCCTCAGGCTGCAGGTCGAGGCTCCGGCAGCGGCCGCACACCGAACTCAGGAATGTGGACATGTATGTTTTTAGAAGGAGTAATGTGTGAAGTCCGCACCTGCTGTTTAGTGCATGTGTTTGACTGTGATTCCTGCGTCATTACTCACATATCGCCTGTCAATCAAAAGGTGCTGGTATTGATATTAATTTCCATGTTTTTATATGAGAGACAGGGTTTTTTTTCATTTCATGCATGTCTCATTTTCCTCAGAATGATTTTCAAACCCTTTCTTTTACTATTTTAACGTTCGAACTTGCAGAAAACGCAACATCTGTAAAACAAGGCGCTGAGTGAAAAGATTATTCACCGCAGCTTGAGGACTGATTTGTTTTTAAAGACAGTCAATTCAGATGGTTTCGCAAAATACACGAGTTAACATTGAGATAGGAGGAGACACTATGTCCTCATCGCTTCATCTAACACGTTCAGAAAGTCTTGTTTCTGAAAAGAATTCGATAAAGACGACTTGTGTGAGTTATTGAATTGTTTTTGCATTGTTTTTGTTGCAAAGTGGCTGTTTTACCCATGAAAACACACATTTTAATTTCGTCCGTACAAAGTGTTGCAGAGCTGTTCCTGTACTCCTCACACAGAGAATTAACCAAAGTGCTATCGTCACTTGTATAAACTGGACTTGTGCGAGACTCAGTCACCAAGACAACAGTTGTATTTCACGGTATAATGCATGGGAAACTGAGACAACAAAGCAGCCTGTCACACACAGACACACACACACACACACAGTCAATCACACACTTCCAGACGTGATTAAACTCAGCGGGACTGCAGGCCTCAGCACTCTTCTCCCAACTTACTGACAGCTTTGGAACTATTCCCTCTTATGTGTGTGTGTGTGTGTTTGTGCGACACACTATTGTCCTCCCGCAGACAACCACCCCCACCCCCCCCCCCCCACCACCACCACCACCACCACCAGCAGACCCCCCAGGCATGAGCATGTCTTTACATGACACCAGGGCTATCAGTCTCTGTCGACTCTCTGGGTACACAGACAGAGACAGAGAGATGGTACAGACCTCAACAACACGGAGCCAGAACCAACAACCTGATCACGCAGATTAGGGAAAGATGATGTTTGGTCAACCATGTGTTTGTGTGTGTGTGTGTGTGTGTGTGTGTGTGTGTGTGTGTGTGTGTGTGTGTGTGTGCGTACCTCTCCTCCTCTCTCGCTCCTGGAGGAGGCGTAGAGAAGTGAGGAGGTGCAGGCGGTGCAGGTGATTGTGGACTCCGAGCTCCAGCAGGTCGTACTCTGAGAGGTGGAGCAGGTCCTGGAAAACACAAACACACACACACACCACGTTAATTTGAAAGGCTGCATCTAAAAGTCATTTTCATAATCGATTCTCCTGAAAATTATTTTCCCAATAACTTGTTTTGTTTATGAAATGTTAAAATACATATATTTAATATCGTCTACCAAATGTAGAATATAAGGATTTGATGTGTTCTTATGTCTCAGCACTGTTTGAATTTTATATCAAACCAAAGAGTGTGGTCAGATCCAAAAGTATATTTCAACTTCGAGGTTTCACGTTATTAAATCCTAAATGCTTTCACTGTTGATTCCTCTTGATCCATCCATAAATACAAACTGTCACCATCGGGTCCATCGTGAAACATGAAAAATATCTAAAACATCAACAAATAGTTTTGCAAAGACAAGAGAAAGTTTCCCAGTTCCTGAACAAAACCTGGAATGAATTGTTTCAGATTTGTACTTTTACAGGTTGTGAGAATGAAGACATGAACATTGTGGTCCCATTCTTAAAGTTACTGTGGTGTCCACTTGTCCTTGAAGCAGCCGGAAGTTGCGTAATGAAGCTTTAAAACCAAAGTCATATTAAATAAAATGTTGCACAGTCATTGAAGCTATATAAGAAACGGTTTTATGTATTTTTCTGTTTAACAGCTGCAGCCTGTCACCATTAGAAACACCACCTTTACTTTATTACCTGACATGTTGTCGTCATGTCAGAAAAATGACACGATGAGATCTGACCCCCCCCCCCTCAGGCTGCAGCGTGAACTTTGACACCAAACTCATCAGAGTCTCAACCCTGACTTTGACCCGCGTCAGACGGTCACGTTACTCATGTGACACTTTAAGGGCCAACGAGAATATTTCCGGTGTCACTGCTTTGGTCTCAAGTTGGGACACAGACAGTCAGTCAGTCAGAGACGAGGACACTGTCTCACATGTCTTCCCCGTCAGGTCCCTTCCCTCCTGGTGGCTCCTTCGTCTCCACCCCTTGTCCTCACGTTTTATGACTTTGCTCAGTCGTCTGCAGTGCTCGACCTTGTGTCCTGGTTTTAAAAAGGGACTGAGCCACCGTCTAATGTTGCTCTGTTTCACTTCCTGTATTTACAGAGCGTCCCCGACAAACAAAGAGAGGGACGAGCTGATTGTGGCAAAGTTGTATGACTTTGTCCCTGATTCAGAGATTTATGGCTCGGGGAAGAAGGGGTTTAATTTTTGACAGAACATGTGTTGCTCAGGTGTTTGGATTCTAAGTGTTTAGCAGGAGGAGGGGAGTGAAAATACCACTTTGAGAACACTTGTCAAACACAAACAAAGAGTGGTCATGGTGTAACCCCCTCTCCCAACACCGAGGGGAGGCAACTTTTCCCAGAGGAGCAGTTTTGGGCTGGAAAGGAAAATAACATTTCTCTCTGGGGCCATAAAAAAATATTTGAGTCCTTAAACTGAAAGAACCACAGCCTATTACTCTAAATAAGCATAACAATAATTGTATATGGGCTACTACTGCATATATAAAGGAAATATGTATTGTATAAACTGTTTGCCCGATTGTTGCTTACTTTCTCATACACAGAAACACACGCAGACTGACCAACGACAGCACCTGGACAAATCCACATCGATGGCCTGTTAAAACATCCGTAAAATCTTTTAACTGCTGCACTCCAGTCCTCCAGGTGGCGCCAATGCAGATTATTATACATCAAGGATGGCGCTATATTAATTGAGCAATTATAAAATCAAAACTTTAATTCTGAAATGCTAGTTTTTAAGTCAGGGAACAGGTTTCACAAGCCATCCCAAAGGTCCTTGTACTTTCATAAATACTTTTTTGGTGGTAAAAAAGTTTTCCATAGTTAAATTTAGACCCTGGTCCCTGCAGTGGAAACACACAAAGGTTCCAGTGGAGTAAACGTAGCTGTAGATTGTGATATGGGGACGATACCGTTGTGTTCTCTGGTGGAAGTTAAAGGTAAAACACAATCTGTCTAGACAACGTGGTGGCTCCAGCAGAACAGAAGAAAGATGCTGAGGCCGCTGGTGACCGCCTATCGTCCAAAAGTGTGCCACTCATGTTAACAGCTGATGTTTTGTCTTCTTTAGCCTGTGTCTTTACTGAGCTGTTGAGGCACGTTGACTGCACTGACAGTGTGTGTGTGTGTGTGTGTGTGTGTGTGTGTGTGTGTGTGTGTGTGTGTGTGTGTGTGTGTGTGTGTGTGTGTCTGGCATATCACAACCCTAATCTCTCTCTCTCCTCCTCCTCTCCCGCCATCGCTCTCGTCTCCCTCTTGTGTCCAGCAGCAAGTTGACATGTTTTCTTTTTGCGGCTCACGCGGCGCTGAACAACAATATGAGCTCTCATACCAGACCTGTGGACGGTTGATAGAGCAGCTGTGAATGTTGGTTTTGTCCACATCAGTGTTGTTGCAGCGATGAAGGTGCAAGTGAAAGAGAAGAGAGGAGACACGGGGACGGTTGTGGACATTTTACACCTCATCACGTCGCTGGAATCTGAGCTTTTTAAAATCAATAGCTGTGATGTTAAACTTGTTGTTGTGGTTTTACATCTTGATTTAATATAATTCCCTGTTCACACTGTTATTACAACACTGATCCATGTGACACATGAAAGAAGTTTCAAAATCTGCATTGTGGTTTTGACGATAATCGCTGGTGGGAACTTTTTGTCTGAGATTAATCGCTGAACCATAAAATGAAGCGCAAAATAGTTTGTAGTGGTTTCTAAACTCATCTGTGGTGAATCTTTACAGGTTAAAAGTATAAATGCCGCAATATTGAAAACAATAAAAGAGCCAGGAAATGATCTTTGGTGCATGAAGCTGTTTGGCTGTGTTAAAGATGCTGTGTTAATGGTGCTGGCTGCGTTGGTTTTACCACAGTGAGTGTTGTGTTGAATACCAGCCTGGATGGCTAAGAAGCACTGAGCCGAATATTGTTGATATAATATCCAGAGGAAGATTAGCGACGCTCTGCTGAGCCCATTACGACGAGAGGACGGTGGAGCAGCGTTTGAGAAAGAGGCCACGAACAGAATCATGTGTTTTAGTTTTAAAACGAACACGATCTCCGTCCACGGCAATTTACCTGAAAGAGCCTGGACAGAAATGGTGAAAAGTTCGTCCACATCAATAATACAAAAGACACTTTAAATTCAGATTAATTTTGAGTTCAGAGGACTTTCCTATGACTTTTCTGTGAATTGAAGGAACTTTGTTCAACGTGCAATTAAAATTCACTGGTTATTTGTAAATTTAAGCTCAGAAATTCCGCATAACTGTGGAATTTTAAGAGAATATTTCACACAGCAGCTTCAGTCTTCACTCTTTTTATGGTTGAATTAGACTGGAACACTTTTTTGTCTCAACTTGTTTCTCTGCATCTCTTTCTAAAGCTTTCGCCCCCATTACGCCTTCACTAATGACACCAGTGCATTCTGGGTAAACATTAGCAAGGGGTAATGGAATAATTCATGTCTTATTGGCTAATCAATCTCATCTCCCAGCCAATGGTTGTTAAGCATTCAGAATGAAGCGAGTTCACGGCTGGATGTTAAATCAGCCTCCACTACACATTCAGTCTAATGGGCCGGTGGTGATAACATTTTAATCTGCTACTTTATCAGGCTGCTGTGGGAAACTACTTAAGTGTTCCAGTTAGTAAACAGAAACAAATATAAACAAGTTATGATATAAACATGGTTTCATCAAATCCTCCTTTAAAACAGACGTGTGAGGATCAATTCATCCAAAAAATGGATGAAGAAATAACATTCCACACAAAATCTGACTCAGTATTTTCCAGCATTTCAAAATCTGTGACCAGCAGTGTTAACAACATAATCTTAACAACACTAAATAGTTTGTGATTGTAAGAACCTACATACACAGTGTTTTGTTTTTAATCTGGGGAGGACAGATTTGTTTCCTTTGTTCATCCAGACTTTTCGTTTGGTTCATGTTGGTACATTTCAGCTGTGTCACAATGTAGGGACTCAATCCATTTGATCACTGACTGTTCTGCACGACTTTCCCACTTCGAAGGCTCCTTCAAAAACAACAGATAAATGCGTCCTTCACTTCCCAAACAATGGAGGATCAAACGATCGAATCAGGCCAAACAACCCCCAGGATTCACTGATGATGATTAACACAAGCTGGTGCATGAAGAGGAGACCAGACCTTCTCATATCGGTTTGGCCTTCGCCGTCTGCATGGTCTACTCGACACAATCTACGAAGGACACGTAGATCCAATCCTCTGAGTCCTCTGAAGGTTGTGCCCCTGTATTAGGACACAGTTTTGCTTTTCCAAGAGTTGTTGTGAAAACTAGAAGCTGAAAACATGTTTGTTCCTGGTCACGTGCACGTGCATTACCTCTACACCATCATATTCCTGCTCCAGGGCTGTGCAGTACTGCGGCAGTCCCAGCTGGCTCAACCATCGGGAGATAGACTGGTGCTTCATGGTGCTGCATATAAACACACGTGCACATACACAGACACACATGCACTCTCGCACACTCTCTTCTTTCAGATGGGATCTGAAACAGAAGGAAAAAAAGAGCAAATTGAGTTTAGATGACGAGTGCGACAAACAATCCAAACAATGTTAGATTAAATAGTTGTGTGCAATTAGTACAAGCAATCTAATTAAAACGAGCCCCACAAGACAAGATGAGTCATCTCTTCTCTGTTGGACGACCCTTCACTGCTAACTCCTCTGGAATCTGCCAGTTTACTATGAGCAGGATGTGAAAGTACAAGAGGACATGAATGATGCATGTTCACGATCACTTCAGAGGCGTCTGGGAGAAGGAGCGAGGAGCAGTAATCACAGAGAAGTTGTGGGAGGCTTCACTGAAGAGTAAGACCTAATTTGATCGTGTTCAAAGCTGCTTCACTGTCACACTGCAGAAACTACACATCATCTCATTTTAATGAGGCGATTTAAGGATTGTTCACGTCTCCTCTTGGTTTTCTGTGTGTATCACATGTAATCTGTGCAGGACGATGACCGTTTATTTTCCACAGCGCAGCAGCACAGCAGCCAAGTCCTGCTCTTTATCAGCCTCAGAGTCGATTAGCAGCAACACTGCACTGCAAACACCCGTGGGTGATGATGTCTCAGTCTCAACAGGAGGCTGATACCGAGGCTGAGACTCCGTGTCTGTGCCGCCAGTCAAGATAGAGTCTCAACTTCTCAAGACATTACACAGAGTGCTGGGGGAACTGGATACTGGGAATATGAGGCGATATCACCCATACACCCGGCTTATCAAAATCACAAATCGTTTTGCCAAGGAACTCTGTGCTGTCCTGGGACAACACATGAACACAAGGTGATGATATAATAATTTATGACAATGTCAGGCTAAGATAAAGCCTAGTAAGTACGGTATATATATATACAGGGTGGAAAATGTGCTATTTAAAAATGGTCTCCCTTCAGAGAAAGTCTGTTGGTGTCTTACAACTGTCGGACTACATGACGACAGTTTGTCGTCACTCTTCTTTCAGTCTGCTGAAAGAAGAGTTGGTCTCCTCCGATATCAAGTCATCTGTCCATGAAGGCACCAAAACCATAACACTGCAGAAGAGGTGTGAAGGTTTCGTGGCCCCTTCCACCTGACAACAAAACTCTGATCCCGTTGGCTATCGTCTCATAACAAATTTGGCAGCTACAGCCAATCTTTTAGGGTTTCCGTTACAGATAGTGGATAATCTGTGCCGTCTTCCGTTCACCGCACACAGTGTACCGTCCGACGAGCAACATGAGACACCAAGTCCTCCGCAGTGATACTTTTTGTAGGTGTTTTAGATCCAGGATACATTTTGGCTCATCTCTATTACACAGCTATCCTCATATAAATGCAGATAAACTTAAAAAAAGCTGACAGCCGAGGCATTTTGATCAATGTGTTACATTCAAATCCACTTGCCTTAAATCAGTCCTTCCCATATTGTCCAGAACAGCTGCATAAAACCAGATAAATCTAAATCATAAACCGTACGGTGAAATTTACATGAATTTACATCAGATCCTGGAATCCATCGATCTATAATTTAAAAATTAGCATCATGGATCTTTAATATTGATCTAAAATGTTGAGATAATGTTGCTCCAGATCAATAAGAAGCTAATTTCTATTGATTAAAACCACAGTTGGTTTCTCTGCTGCACGTGAGCACCTGTGTGTTGTGTCATTGTGCGTCAGCATCGTTGTGTCCACTGTGTATTGAGTGGAAGCATGTGTGTGGTGACACGTCAGCGGCAAAGACAGGACAACGGAAACCTTGTCAGGCAAAGAGGCGGTGACTGAGCGTGTGCCGTAACCCCCCCCACACACACACACACCCCACTCAATCACGTTAAGTGATGTCACAGGGAGGTACATGATGTCACCGAAGGTTGTTGGGGCCCCACAACAACGACCCACTCTCAGGGTCCTTCTCCATACACACACACACGTACACACACACACACACACACACACACACACACACACACACACACACACACACACACACACACACACACACACACACACACACCTTCACTCACATCAATCTAATCTATGAGTGTGTCATCATGTAGATTAGATGAAGAGCAGTGGTTCATACAGTTGATGGACTCCTGTCAGTGTCATTTTTCTAGTTCCACCTAATGGAGGACGAGAGGTCGTTCATTCCCCTGAACGACCTCCATGTTCCACCACGAGCTCAGATACAGTTCGTACACAGCACCAAGCATCAACAGGAGAATTCTAACCCTCTTACCAGATGCCAACGTTAGCACGTTAAACTGAGCACCGTCATTTCTAAACTCCACCTCCACGGTATGAACACCAGCAGATTGACCTTCCATGAAACCTGATGGCCTTTAAATAAATCTTAAGTGAATTCCAAAATGGGAATTTTAAACTTTAAAACTGAAAATATACTGACGCTGATATAAGGAGTATTTCAGAGAGCGATAATCTGACAGTGGAGCTGAAATCAAACATTTATTAATCAAGACAGGATCATTTAATGATAGATTTCATTTCTGTTTGTTTAGATGGACTTCTAAAGGTACTTGGGAGACTTTTTAACAAGATGAGTAAGAGAATTGGATTTGAACTTTCTATAAATGAACACATAGCCAGTACATATGCCTCCATCCATTCTGCTGTTCAATGAGTAGATTGATCTCAGAAGATTTAAAGCCAAACCAGGGGTTAGAATTTGATAAAGCTGCACTATGAACCCGACCTCTCTGGATATGTACAGTCACAACTTAACTCTATTGTATAAGGGTCGTATTGCTGTTTAATCCAGGCAGCAGCTCCAGAGCCACATTCAGGAAACCCACAGACACATCAACTCCTTCTGCCTCTTTTACAGCTCAATATAAAACTTGACAACCTGGTGGATGTGAAAGCTGCGAGTGAAGTTTCACTGTGGTTTGAAGGAGCCTGGTTCACTTTCACTGATTTTAAGGGATGTCCCAGATGGAAATGGGTCTGAGCAGCAGAGCCCTCCTTATAATTATCTTTACAATGTCTTGCAGCTCGACTTCGGTTTAATTGAGAAGCTTGTGCAGCGAGAGGGGGCCACAACCAGTCTGTCTGTTTCTGTGCATCCTTCAGCCAGATGATGCATGAAGCTACTGAGCAGCGCAGACTGTAGCCAGCAGCTGGGTGTCATTTCAAAGTGTTGAGGCTTGTTCCTGATATTACGAGCGGTTTATCTTGTAAAGTTTCTAAAGGGCTTCACGTGGCTGCTGGAAATCTCTGTGAAAGATCACAGAACGTTTCCAGACCAACAAATGAACACTTGAATTCAGCTTTAAGACTTGGAAGAAAAAGGTTTAAGGAACACAGCGCATGCTAGGAAATATTATAATATTATAATAAAGATAGGATGCCACAGGCCAAAGAAAAAACCTTGTGGGGGGGGGGGGGGGTGAACTCTCTCTTTTTTAAAGCTCTTTAATCACAAGGGAAAGAACATGATGGTATTCATTCCCAACAGTGCTGACAGGACGGGAGGACACAGAGGAGCAGAGGAGGGAGCATGAAGGAAACGCTCATACCCAGTAGAACCAGTAAAGAAGTTCTCCATCAAGGAAACTGAAGCCGTACTCCGTCCCTAGAGGGTTCTTCTTCCTGTCCAGTCCGACCCAACATCCCCCCCCCCCCTTCTCCTCTCCCTGTTGGTTTGACCTCAGCTTTCTCCCATGACCACATTTCTCTAGAGCCTGGTCACAGCATCCATTTCTCTATAGAGTATAAATAGAGCTATTCCCACTCAGGGAATGATTTAAACAGGCCTGGCTATGTGACAGATATTCACCAAATACCAACGATGGCAAACTCCAGAAACAAAGAGCAGACAAGCCCCAAACAACATTAGAGGACGGTTTCCGTTTTACTCAGTCACCCTCTAATGTCTGTATTGGCTGCCTCTTGTAGTCCAAGGGCATCCATTTAGCCAATCACATTAGACTGACACAATCCAACCAATTGAATTAAGCTGCAAAAAATAACATCAGCATGACCACCAAGCCAATTCCAGCTCCTGTAACCGAGGCAGCACAATGTTTGATTATTTCCAAGGGAGGACGCCGCCCAACCAGGAAAGATGAGACACCTTCACTTTTAATAATCCAGGGGGCAGGGAAGGTTGATTCCTATTTGTCCTGCACGAGTGAAAACATGGAAATTAAAAAGAAAAAAAGAAAGTCAAAGCACTAGTTTACGTTACAGATCCAAGATTCGCCAGATTTTTTATATCATAAACGGCAAAATAGGTAAAACTCTAACATACAGTAATTCATCTGTTAGTATCTCACCCCATATGGCACAGTGGCGCTAGCAGATATGATAAAAGTCAATGATAATATTGTTCTAATGTTGATATATCATCCAATAACTGTGAATAAAGACTCAAAGAGTCTGAGAGTCAATCCACACATGTGACCAATCACGAGTCAGTCACTGTCGAATCAGGATGTTTCACCCCAGATTTACGGCATCAAATTAAAACTAAATTCATCAGAATAAATAACAGTTGCGATAAAAACAAGTATAAATGACAGAAACCACCAAAATTATTTTGTGTGCGTTCTTTTTAGTTTGGTCCATGTCCCATCTGCTAACATGGAGGGGGCGGGGTTTAGGACCTATACTGCAACTGGCCCCCAGAGGGCGATTGAGATGTTTTGGGCTTCACTTTAGGGAACTGTCATGTTGTCCATCTTTATACAGAGTCTATCATCCTCTGACAAATCTATCAAAAAATTAAGTTCAATGAAATGAATTAAGTCTAATGATATTAACAACATCGGCTTCCAGAAAAATGTAGATGAACCCTTTAATATTACAAGGTTTTATGTATTAATTGGGCCTAAATTGTGATCTAATCCCCCTACGTCTCAAGTACAGACGGTGAATTAAACATTCACAGAACTACAAGCGAAGCATTGGATTAAATAACTGGTCCAACCTCAAACAACCTCTGCTAATCCGACGTGCAACAACAGTGATGCACCACATCAAAACGCACACAAGTAATATCACACCTCTGACATGACATCCAACAATGTGCATTGATGTTGAACTTGACCTGAGCACAATAAATGAAGGCAGGGACACTTTGCGTATGTCCTCTCCTGAACTAATCCTGAACATAAACTTTTGACAGAGGTGGAACATCTTCTTGTGGTTGCGTGGCTGCTTTGAGGACGTGTCTGAAGCTGTCGGGATGTGTTTACCTGTAGGTTACAGTGACTACAGAAGCAGCTGAGGAGCATATTTCACTGAGGATCAGGTGAGAAACTGAATAACTGCTTTGTTCCCCCCCCCCCCTGATGAAGTAGCAGTTATCTCTTTGCTCGTCTTCCTTACTTCAATTCCTCCAAACCTTGTCTTTTTCCTCTTCTCCTGTAGCTTCCACATTTTATACAAAGTCTATTTTTGTCCACCTTTGTGCTTCTATCCATTAATTTATCCTCCAAAATCTTCTCAGGTGCACGTGAGCTGAGACTAAAGCCCTGCAACAGGAGAGTTTGTGAAATTGACAACTTGGCGACACCTCTCTCTCACACACATACAGGTGGATGTCCTGCGTGGCCGGGCTTGCAGCAAAGCAGCCGCACAGCAGCAAACATCTAAATTGTGTGAAACGCAAGATGACTTTCTCTGGGTCTGTGCTGCAGGCGGAGGGCTCATTATCATACTGCAGCACAGTTTTTTCATCTTGCCTCCAGGAGGTTGTGATTTCATATGAAGTCTTCTCAGATGCTAATATTCTCTCCGTTATGAATTATTTAAATAATTCAAAAGTGTCTCTGCATTTATTTTATAAGCCTCAAGGAAAATACTTTTGTCAGTGTAGTTACACATTTTCCAGTCAAAGTTCACGTTCCATCAAGTTCAACCTTTATACATATTGCTTAAAGTAAATAGTATATTTTATGGATATATAGTTTACTGGGTTTTTAATCCACATCCATGTCTGGATCTGCACAATATTTTCAGGAGCTGTGAACCAACAAGTTTCTGCATCTGCATTTGAAACCAGTCATCACTTGTATGAAAGTTTATCATCCCCTCCACCCAGGAGGTTGTGTTTTCACCCTCATGTCTCTTGTGTAATTTGTTTAAAGGATTACATAAAAACTACTTAACCAATTTTCACCAAACTTGTTGGATGGATAGTGCGTCTGTCTGGGATGAATCCATCACATTCTCAGACCACCTCCTTTTTTGTTTTATATTTCTACTCAAAAGCTTTAGGCAATCCTGTGTGGGACTGTTCCACCTTGCAGGGGTATGTCCTCTTTAGTCCCTAATTTAATTTCTCTTAAAAATGGGGGAAGTCTTACTTGTAAGATGTGCATTGTTATTGGATTGGAGTGGAATTTTGCAAATCAAAAAAACTGCAGTTTATTATTAAAATATGAAAAAAGTTGTTATCCCAAAATATTCAGTGGAGGAAAATGATTTTAAGAATACCTGCTCAAAAAGAACTACTTTAATGGAATGTAATGCAGATTTGTGATCAAGTGATTGTGGCCCGATGATAACGGCCTAAAGATGGGAGGTGGGGGAAGAAGAAGGGAGGTATAATTTGCATGACTCAGCTCTGAGGTAAGGGCATTCCTCTGGGGAGCTGCTTGGCTTCTGCACAAAATCCTGTAGAGCTGCAAACAGCTCAGAAGCATCTGAGTTTTTTACGCAGGAGCAACAGAGATGTCGGCAGGAGGTCCACCAGCACAGAGGAATGTCTCTAATTTGAATCTCTATAAATGTCATAATTCATGAGTGACCATGTTTAAAAGAATGTACAGCATATTCCATGCAGGGCCATGCTGGATGCTAAAGGTAAACAGGAGTTTGTAGTCTGAAAGTGCATCTATGTGAAAAAGTCCCTTTATCCCAGAAAAACACTGGGCACCAATTTGTGTTGAAGTTTCAAATAGTCCCGAATCGTTCTCTAACTCTGCACAGACATGCATCCTGTCAAGTATAAACTGGGCTTGAATCTGCATTTCATTCATGTCCATCAGTGAAGACACAAACAGTCTTACCTGGCAGGCGTTGCAGATCGATGCACGCGGTGCTGCAGGGACCCTGGACACTTAGTGCTGGAAATAAAGCAGCAGAGTTGATGCAGGACACTTTAAACCATCCTCCTCCTCTGAGCACGTTCAGCTGCTTTCTGCAGTTTCATGTAGGACACCTCAGCTGAGGTCTGCAGGAGGAAGCCACATCCCACTGAACCCCACACATACCTGTCAGAGAGAGAGGGAGAGAGGGAGAGAGAGAGAGAGAGAGAGAGGGAGAGAGAGAGAGAGGGAGAGGGGGGGGGGGGGAGAGAGAGGGAGAGAGAGAGAGAGGGAGAGAGAGAGAGAGAGAGGGAGAGGGGGGAGAGAGAGAGAGAGAGAGATAGAGAGAGAGGGAGAGAGAGAGAGGGAGAGGGGGGGGAGAGAGATAGAGAGAGAAACAGAGAGAGAGAGATAGTCACACAGAGAGAGAGAGAGAGAAAGGGAGAGAGAGAGATGGAGAGAGAGAGGGGGAGAGATAGAGAGAGAAACAGAGAGAGAGAGACGGAGAGAGAGAGACGGAGAGAGAGAGGGGGAGAGATAGAGAGAGAAACAGAGAGAGAGAGAGGGAGAGAGGGAAAGAGAGAGAGGGAGAGAGAGAGAGACACACACACACATACACAGAGGGAGAGGGAGAGACAGATAGATGCTGCAATCACCCCCCCCCCCCAGGCCCCACCCCTTGATTCACCGCTGGGGAATAATGCAAAATAAGGGAATCCTAAGTCGTTGGAAATAATTGTAAATTATTATTATTATTGTTATTATTATTATTATTATTAGTAGTAGTAGTAGTAGTGTCGTTGTTGTTATTTGTATAGCAGCTTTCAAAACAGCTGTTACAAGTAAAGTGCTCCACAAAAAGAAACAGGAAAGTCAACAACAAACAGCTTTTAGAAATCAAAGACAGCAAATTGTAAAAAGAAGAGTCATATAATAATCACATAATGTGTCATCTGTCGCATGAAGAACATAATATACTTATCCAACAAATCCCTCCACAGTTTTGGTGCAATGTGACATAAAATATAATAAGAATGTCGAGTGTTTCATAGCTTCATATATTGAGTGACTGTGTAGGCGTGTGGTCCCAGTCAGTGCCTCCCTGAGGCCAGAGGGTCGAACAGGTGGTGACCAGGGTGAGAACAGTCTAATGTGTTATTACTGAAGCTTAAATAACACCACACTGGTCCAAGTGCACTGGTCTGAGTCCGGCTGCTGGAACACAAGCAGTATTACAAGCTGCTTGTAAAGATGATAAACGTATTGTATCGTCATTTAGCATTTAGCCCATCATTTCCAGTTATGGTGCCAAGTTTCTTGTCTCACAGCGACTTGGGCAAAGTATAAGATGGTAGATGATGACGAACAGGCCATGTCTACATGCACCAATTAATATTTTTACTTCTTAGATTCTGATATCATGCATCCCCAGAACATCTGCACCAAATCTGGTGAGATTCTGTCCACCAGGTGGCGGTGGTGCACAACACAGGTCAAGCTCAAAACATTAAAAATGATTTTCTACCAGAATCCACAACTTCAAATTTACTTCTTTACACATTTTCATAATCTCGAGAAGACAAAATATTGCAAATCAAACAGTGAGTTAAATGAAATCTCAACAACACTTTGCTTGTGGAACATAAATAAGATTTGATTCACATTTAATTAACATCTGTCCTGAATATAATACACTTGCAGTGGTTGTATTTAACTTAATTTTATGTGTTTGTGAACAAAAACATGATTAAAAAAGGACTTAAAAATCACCTTAAAGTTGCACATCTGAGTGAAGTCAGTGAAAGAAGTTCTGCTCTGTCAGTTTGTGTTTCCTCAGTTAAAAGATTCAAACTTAGCTCCTGTTACCAAAGGCTGCTGAGAGCTGATGGCAACATTTCACAGTTTGAACACAACCTGGATCTGGATCTGAATCTTTTGCAGGTGAGGCCTCTGCAGTTTCCATCCAAAAGTGACTTCCTCATTTACTTCCTCATTTACTTCCTCATTTACTTCCTCATTTACTTCCTCATTTCATAAAAATGAATCTTTAAGGTCTGGACTCACCTCATGTTCACAGGAGAGTCTGAGATCAGCTGTTTGTTTGGAGACAGATGCTGCTGGACCAGATGCTGCTGGACCAGATGCTGTGTGGCACACTCCTCTCCACCAGGAGGCGCCATCATGACTTTTACTCTTCGGTATTTAAAGGTAGAAAGGCAGGATCAGTCCAGAGCAGGGCACAATCTGATTGGCTGAACAGAACCAGGTGGTGGGGAGTGAATTGAACAACTTTATTGATCCCCAGATGGAAACTAAGTACTCATAGCAGCAGGCATATTTAAATACACAAAACAGAAAGGAAAATACAACAGAGTGAGAAATAAATAAGCTGCAAAGGAAGTCGTAACATTGGTGAGGAAAGAATGGTGGTGATAACATACTCTACAAGATCATGTTCATAACTGTTAATGTTAATAATAATAAAAATGCACATGCTACATACTACTAATAATGTACAGTTAAAGCATAAATATAATAATAATACATAATAATCATGCTGCTGCTGCTGTGTCAGACATAAATATAAAAATTAACCTTCTCTATATTATTTATTCACACACTTTTAATTTATATCTAAATGTAGGACAGAAACTGTTTCTCCATTAAAGCAGTCAAGAAATATTTATGTTAAAATATTGGTAATAACAGCCTGGATTTAATTAGTGACTTTCCCAATGCCTCTTCACAGAGTAAAGAAAACAAAGAAGGTATAGAGTAAAATAAAAAGTATTAATAGCAAAGAGAGATCATGTAAATGTCACTTCTGCTTTTTGATGATTTTATAAATAAATA
Source organism: Hippoglossus hippoglossus (assembly GCF_009819705.1). Classification (NCBI taxonomy): domain Eukaryota; kingdom Metazoa; phylum Chordata; class Actinopteri; order Pleuronectiformes; family Pleuronectidae; genus Hippoglossus; species Hippoglossus hippoglossus. Next base: position 24,191,697 of record NC_047154.1, on the reverse strand, counting down.
AAACAACAGAGGCAGCTCCGCCCTTTGACTCTACACGACAGCCCCACAGCCAATAGGAACGTGGGGACGCAGCACGAGCTGGCGCAGCAGCCAATGAGCGTGGAGAGGAGGCGGGGCTCAGTGTTGTTGTGTTGGACTTCCTGTGTTGCAGCGTGAAATCAATGAAAGTGCAGAGTGAAGGAGGAAGAGGAGAAGAAACGGAGCAGAGAAGGTAGATGATCAATAATCCATCCTGCACTTTGTATCGAGGGTTTTAATCAGCGATCAAAATGCGAATGCACCGATAATCAAACTGAGTTAATGTGAGTTTAAATGTGAAAAGAGCTGCTGCTGATCACAAGACTGGGACATGTGATATCGATTAAACTGGTCCAGTCTCTGCTGTCACACAGAGAAATGGTCAAATACACGTTCGACTCAGAAGTTATTTCTACTTTTCAGTTTGTTGACACGTGTCTTGAAGTGTCGTTTCTCTAACATCTTATTTTGAATGCTCTTATTGTGGTGGATTGACTTTTAAAGTAGCAGCATGTGACCAGGTTAGAGAACAATGACACCATCATGTGCCACAAGGGATAAACTCATGTATTCATCTGCAGGGTAACTACAATCCACGTTCACTTCTGTTGTGAGGGAACATTGCATTGATGTGAATGAGTAAAACTTGCTTTCTGATGGTACTTGATCTTCCTCCAGGGGGAACACAGAGGAGGAAGAGCTTGATGGGTTTCTCTGCCTCGTCACGTCACCAATAGAAGAAGAAGAGGAAGAAGAAGCCACAGTCTGCGGCTCACAAACATCTCCGCCCTCCACTGAAGTCAATGAACTCTCCAAGAAGCAGGGCCAACATGGTGCACGTGTACAACTGTCATCCCTACGCCTCGCAGCAGATAGTGCAGGTCGGTGGAGCCTCACTCGCAACGAGTCACAGCTTTTAAACATCTCTGTTAATACGTCTTATCTGCTGTGTGTCTGCGGCTCAGGTGGAGCAGGAGCCCGGGTTGGTCTGCTGTGGAGGTGGAGCTCTGTTCGTGGTGGCTTCTGGAGGATGCAAGGTTTAACATCAATATTTATTTATTCATTTATTCCATTTATCTGCAAGAACCTTATTGAAATAGTGACTCAGTAACATCTTCTGAACTGTGCATTAATGACATCAGAGTCATTCATACCTCACATCTGTAATCATTGCTGTCTTCTAGATGCTATAACTTGTCAAATGGATCCACAGACTAAACACAAGTCAGAGGCGTGCGTTGAACATATACAATACAGAAATAAAAATATGTACACACCCAATTTTCCAGACTTTTGCTAGAGTTCATGTCTGAAAACAGCTTAATGCATTTTTTGTATATATTATCTCCACTTGAAGATTAAAATCAATCGACTGTGTGTTGATATTAAATAATGTAAAAAGAAAAAACAATTAATTTCCACCATTATTTCATTCTTGTCAGTGAAAAGTAAATTGTTAATTAAACCAGATAAGATCAGACAAGGGGATTTCTTTCAGGGATACTTCCTCTTTACTCTCAGCGTGGTAGAAATAATGATTTGCATAGGTGGTATTTAATAATTAGAAGTTAAACGTCAACATTTTGTGCAAATATTCATGAGTCGCACCCCGATTATCTTAATTCATAAGTGTCGAGCATTCAGAAATAAGGAGCGTTTGCATTTCACTGACTGTGTTGTACTGAACCAAGGTGGAGGCGTACAGTGTGGAGCAGGAGGGCTGCCCGCTCATCTGCCGCTTCTCCACCATGGGCACAGTGAGGAGCATCCAGCACAGCAAGACAGGTGACCACACCTCCTCCTCTTCACCTCTAATACACTCCATCTCTCTTCCTGTAACACACTATGTCTCTCTTCCTCTAACACACTCCATCTCTCTACCTTTAACACACACCATCTCTGCAGGAGAAACTTCACACACATTCATTGGAAGCGTCTTTCCCTTCTTAAGACTTGACACAAACAAGTCAGCTGACAGCAGTGCTGCTTACAGTTTGAGTTAGAGAGAACATTTTATCATCCATCCTTTCTACCTCCTCCCTCCTCCTCCAGGGGACTACCTGGTGACCATTGAGGAGAAGAACAGCGCTACCTATCTGAGAGCCTACACCAACTGGAGATACCAGGTACACACCGACCAGACAAGCACTTTAAGTACCTGAAAGTACTTTGTGTGGTCGATAAGAATAGAGAAGCTCTATATAAATACAGTCAAGTTTTTTCTTGCTCTCTGTTCAGGCCGAGGGGAAAGCCCGTGTCGGGGTGCGTTTGCTGGGCCACCTGCTGCGGGGGGCGTCTGTGCGGGGCGGAGTGCAGATGGAGATCATTGAGATCCCCCTGTCGGAGCATCCTGTGGCTGTGGCGTGTTGCTCGGTCACCGGGGACCTACTGGTCGGCTGCGAGAAAACCCTGGTTCTGTTCACGTTGAGGAGACCGAACCAGCAGAGCCTGGTAAGAATCCAGCTAATGAAGGAGTTTACCACAATGAAACAGCATATTTACCTCTCACCTCTTTTTCTATTAGTGCGGGTTGAGGTCACCATTATCGTTTTCCATGACTTGCAAATATTCAGCTCTCAGAAACTATTAAAATATCACCATGGTCTTATTTTTTCATCCTTTAAACATGTATTTGTCATATGGGACCTATTATAATCAATATAAACAGATTCTTTGATTCAGTAAATGTATTAATGGCTAAATTCTTCTCTCTCTGGGAAAATGACAGCAGAGTCAGAGTCCCTGGCCGAACACTCAGCAGAGCTCCAGTCAGAGTCAAGGTAACTCAAGGAAAGACACAGAAACACATTTTCATACAGACGCTCATTTTGTTAGTTATCATCTCAAAAGATGAGTGAAAACAGGAAAACACTTTCAAGCAGGACGCAGACTTAAATGACTCAGTTTCCTCCTCCAGCCAGTTTGACCTCCGACCTTTTGTTTTCCACTCGTAGGTCAAACCTCAAGCTCAAACCAAAATGTTTCCATCCTGGACTTTGAACGCTCCGTCATCGTGCACCTTCCGAAAATGTCCCTTAAACAGGTATTTCAGTCTCTTCTTCAGTTAAAATCTTTTACCTGTAATTATTTTTTTTAATTATCTGCTGCACAGTCACAGCAGTAAATAATAGCAGTGTTTTATAGTATATAATAAGTACGTACATCAGTATAACTACTTTGTTGAGTTGTTGTCCGATATTATTATATAAATATGCAGAATTTTTTGTCCTGTTCACTCACTTCAACTTTGCTGAAATTCTCGAAACGTGAAAAATGTGCATTTAAATGTCTTATAAGTTGGTTTACAGAAATATGCCTGGAAAAAAAACATAGACATCCTAAGTAATTCTCTATAATTTCCCTGAACTTTGATTAAACTAAAATTGAATTTACTCACTTAATCCCCTTCTGTGCTCCCTCCTGCAGGTGGCGCTGTGTGGAGGATATGTTGCAGTGCAGGCGGAGCTGGAGGTGCTCGTACTGAAACTGGAAGCATCTTCTGATCCTCAAACCCCGGACGACTCCTCGGACACAAATACATGTGGTAATAACACACGTGACACCGTCAGTGCTTTCTCCCGTCTTTAATTTTTGTTCATGTTTAATTGGGGAAATTCTGGTATTATAGCAGCCAGAGCACAGAATAAATACAAGTAAAGAAAGAATAGAATGAAAATAGAATAGAATACAGTTGAATAAAATAGAATTATATAAGAACAATTAGACACAGAACACAAAGATTACAGTATTACAGTAGTAATGTGATGATAACACAGTGATGTTCAAAGCAGCAGCATGAATAGTGTCTGTGAAGTAGAATGGTACCGTAAGAAACAGCTGTGCACCAGGATATCATATGATATGATTATGAAATCAAACTGGGATTATCTGCGTTAATATTGAAACATTGGGAAACATTGAGAAACACATGTGTGTGTCTGTGTGCAGACGATCCTCTGGAGGACCAGTCCGACCTCCTGCTCATTCCGAGGCAGCAGGAGTTGCTGGGCGATCGAGCTAAAGACTGTGACATCCCTGTCAGCATTGAGAAGACGGGGCTGGAGGACAAAGGACAGTACACGCTGTCATATGTTCTTTTCAGGTGCGTGTGTGTGTGTGTGTGTGTGTGTGTGTGTGTGTGTGTGTTTATTTGAGTTTGACCTTTATATATCTACATTGAGAGAATATTTTAGATTTAACTTGGGTCCTTTCCCTCCTGCAGGCGTTTTACTCCAGAGTTTTTCCAGGGCTGCAGTGTGGAGGAGACGCAGCTCCACTCCCTGCAGCTCTACCCGCTTTACACCAGTGAGTACAACATGTGGCAGGAGAGGAAGAACCAAAATGACTCTTTATTCTAGTACAGATCTGAATCAGCTTTAGTTTAGTTTGATTTGTATTAATTACACAGAAGATTCACTATTTAAGGACCATGACTGACTCAATTACTTGTTAAGCTGAAGAGTTTTTCTGCTGCTCTGCATTTTTCACCCTTTTGGATGTATGTTGTTGTTATGATGTGTGTCTGTGTTTCTGCAGGTAGCCAGTCAGCGTCCACAGAGGAACCAGCGTGTGTGTTCTGCTTCTTCTCGCTCCCCAACGCCGGCTACCTGTACAGTTTGAAGGGCGGAGTCGAGCTGCTCTCAGCCTATCAGTATCCAGAGAAGGTCCTGGAGGCGGTGCTAACAGACCACCTGCTGCATGTCATTACCAAGTACGTCTTCAGTCCCATTTGATATGGAAATCGTTTATTCTTTACCGATCTAAAGTACTTGATACTACACGATTATCATCCTGTCAACAGATATTCAGCCTCACGACTCCTCTGAAATTTAAATCAAACATTTTACCATACTTTATATATATATTTCATTTTTTATACAAACACTGATACCTGTTCCAAAACTCAATGATAATTTTTTCCCCCTCCTGATTGATCCTTGTTTATTTTACCATATTGTGAACAGTTGAAAATGAGTGGTCCAATGTGTAGTTTTGTATTTTCTATCTGTCAGGAATGCGTTGCAGTGTTTCACAGTGCGCTGTGCGGCCGTAGCAGCCAGGATGGAAGACCCCTACATCGATACCACCATGAAGGTATGGACTCATCCCTGACTCGTATATAACTGAACCTACAGCCTTTCTCTGTCTCTGTTTTTAAACCTGTGTCTGTGCAACTCCCTGTGTGTGTCTGTGTGTGAAGGCCTGTCCCCCCTGCAGCCTGGAGGTGTGCGCCCTCCGGATGCAGCTGTTTATCGGCCTGCGCTCAGTGTGTGTCTACGGCCGCCACGTCATCCTGCTCTCTGCCGCCGACATGGAGACGCCAGACGAGAGCGAACGCAGCACACAGCGCCGGTAAAACACACACAGACACACACACACACACACACACACACACACACACACACACACACACACACACACACACACACACACCATATACAGACTTCAACACATGAACACACACATGAATATGGTATTGGCTGTCAGATTCCTCCCTGTGGGCAGCAGAGGAGGTTTATTCGGTATTTATCAGCGCTGTGATGTGTGTGTGCAGTCAGGCATGTATTTATAAACCTGTTTGCCGCGTGTGTGTTGTGGTTTTAGCGAGTTGAAAGAACACACCACGCTGACTGGTATTTTCCTGGCGGTGGGAATCGACCCCGCAACCACGCCGGCTCTGGAGAGCTTTCTGTCACGCCCCTTCCTGTAAGACAACCCCAACCCCAACCCCCCCCCACACACACACCCCACCCCAAGTCTCTGTTGTCTCTTTCAGTCAAGCTGCAGCACCAGGAAATCCCTCAAAACCAAAAAACCCTGCACGTAAAATGATTATGAACCGAATCCTGAGATTAGGTTTCAGCTTTGATGTCACACAACAAAAGACAAAAGCTTTTTTCTCCCAGCGTCCTGTGACGCAGCTGGTTTGTGTGTTTTTGCATTTTCCAGTGAAACCAATAGTACTAGCTGCAACATAATAGTGGTTATTAGCCTGAACTGGAATGTGTGTGGAAAGTTTCCACTATGACGAATATCTTTTATATTTCCCTGCCAAATGTAATTATTTAGCATTAAATAAAAACTTAAGCCTCCTTCAAATGCAAATGTTGAGGCTTTACATCAACTACTCCGGCTAAGAAACCATATAGTATCTAAAAAATGTTTTTATTAAATCCCGGCTTGAGACAATTATTTCTGTTCATTTATGACAATACAATATATAAATATAATTTATAATTTATCAATGATTCAAATTTCTGTGTGATTTAGCAGCTTGGTCTAAAAGTGACAACTTATCCTGTTTTAGTTCCCAAACTTAGACGACCGTAACCTGCCTAACTTCCCCCAGTGTGTGTGCGTGCGTGCGTGCGTGCGTGCGTGCGTGCGTGCGTGCGTGCGTGTGTGTGAGAGAGAGACGTTTTGCTCACAGACTAATCATAGAATAATCCAGCTTCACGACACAGGTTCCATCTTTGTTTGTTAGGTGCTTATTTGAATGGTAGTATCAACTACACATATGGCTCCTACCGTTATTTACCGGGGGCAGAGCAGAGTGTTGACGTTTTTCATTTATCAGACAATAATGGACGTTAAACACACATTTCCAGATTATAGTCTCTGACCGGATATGTAGAAACTACAGAAAGTTCATATCTGGTGTCACTCTTCCTCCGTCAGTGGTCCATCATTTGATTTTTAAATCTCTATATTGAACTTAATAATATTGACTACACTTTACTATCATTTTCCAGTCACGGCCGTGATATTATATATTTCTATTATTATATATATTCTATCTATACAATTTTTTTAAATGATGCAGATTTGAGGCCACATGATGCGTCGAAGCTGCCATGACACACACACACACACACACACACACACACACACACACACACACACACACACACACACACACACACACACACACACACACACATTATCCACGTTAACCTGAACCTAACAGCTCACTAACTATTAGTTTGTGTGAAATAAGCTGTAGTTCTACATCTAGTAATAAACAGTGATTTATTACATTCTACAGTGTTGATGATGAAGATGCTGTCGTCTCCATCATCACAGCATCTCCTCCTCCTCCTCCTCCTCCTCCTCCTCCCTGGCATTCTTTCACATGTGTCGTGACACATAGAAAGAATCCTTTTCCATCTTTGTTCATGGAAAACCTGTGTGTTTGTCTTCAGTGTGTTTGTCTTCAGTGTGTTTGTCTTCAGTGTGTTTGTCTTCAGTGTGTTTGTCTTCAGTGTGTTATCAGTGTCCAGTAAAGAAACAGTTACAGATTAAATTCACTTTCTACAACAGAAGAAAACATGAAGGTAAAGGAACAGGAGGAGAATTAAACAGGTGTTATTGACGTTTCAGAGTAAAAGACAAGACTCAAGATTACAGATGTAGTACAGATGAAGTAAATGAGGCAATAGATAAGGTAAGGTAAGTACAAAACAGAAAATAAAGGTAGGCAATATAATTAAAAAATTTAAAAAAATACGGAGATATGTACATAATAAACATCTTTCACTCTATACTATAGATATTATGGGTAGAGAAAGTGCAGTAGCACAGGATGAGTGCATCATATTATAAAGACCGAACAATGATAATGAGATCAAATATACAACAATAGAATAAAATATGTATTTACAAAACAGAATATACATTTGCAGGAAAAAGATATAACAGAAACAAATAGGAAAAAAAACAGTGAAAGTTGGCGTGCATGTGAATATTGCACAGTAATGAAAGAGGCCATTACTTTCCTAAAGCTTTAAGGAAACTTCAAATAAGAAAACCTCAGTTTCTAGACTCATGACACCGAACTCACTCTGAGATTAATTTCCCCCCTTTGGATTAGATTTAGCTCATTTCTCAGTTTGAATAAATATCTCTGTGTAACTGACCCCAGGAGCAGGAAGTGGACGATCTCCTCTCCTAAAGAAACCAGCGCAGCCGGACATGGATGGAACCTGTACGTGGTCGACACCGTCTCGCCCCTCGTGCTCTACCGAGAGATGGTAACGTCACCTTATTACTGATATATTCTGAATGAGTATTCTTGTGGCTGGATATTTCTTATTCTCTCTCTTATTTCTTATGTTTATTTTTATTTTTCTGTTCTGCTTTCTGTAACTGATGAGTATGAGCCGTGGGAAAATTAAAAATGTATCAGTGCCGTAAGAATTATTCAACTTGTTTCCATCACAAATCAAATAAGAAATGACTATAATTTTGTCTTACTGCTCTATAAGATTGTCTCACACTGATTTGTGTTTGTTTGTGAGTCTGTACGATGACCTGTGTGTGTGTGTGTGTGTGTGTGTGTGTGTGTGTGTGTGTGTGTGTGTGTGTGTGTGTGTGTGTGTGTGTGTGTGTGTGTGTGTGTGTGTGTGTGTGTGTGTGTGTGTGTGTGTGTGTGTGTGTCAGGTGGAGTACAGCCGACACTATTCGGAGACCAACCCACAGGCCCAAAGCCTCCGACACCTCCTCAGTGAGGCTCACCTCCTCCTCTGCGCCTCCTCACTGCAGCAGAGCAGCGAGGGCAACCACACGGTGTCTCTGCAGAAAGATGCAGACAAACAGACGGAGGGACAGACAGAGGGACAGACGGAGGGACAGACAGAGAGACAAGAAGTGCAGGAGGCTCTGAGGCAGAACTGTGCACAGCTGGGAGACTGTTACAGCAGGTGCATGATGGGAAATGTTCTCTCTTTTTGGAAACTGTTGAACCAAACCTTCTATGTTTTAATAGGAAAACCCAGAATGAACTTCTGAGTTTCAGAGCTTTCGGTTTTGGTTTCTGTTTTTACTCAGAGTCTGATCAACATCTGTTTAAAACTTAAAACCTGAGAAATCTAAATACCAGGAGAGAGAGAGAGAGACGTGGCTGTCAATCAAAGTCAAACTAACACAACACCCACACCTACATGCAGGCTAAACATCCTTATCTCTTGCATTTGTTAACCTTGCACTTTTAAGTAAAACCTTCCTGAAATGTCCCTAAACCAGTTTTTTAATGGCAACAAATAGAGCTTTGCACTTTGTCTGCAGAGGATTCATTTCTGTTCCTTTTTAATTATCTTTTAAAGTTATTAATTCCTTGGAGATTTTCCCTTTATCTTACTTTAGTGTGAGGAATCTCTGTGTGTGAGAACTGTTCATCTTATCACCTTCACACTTCGCATGTGCATTGTTAAGGTCTTGAGGAAGTGCAGTATTGAATTTGGTTCGATTTGAACACGTGATACATTCAATATAATAACGATAATAATGACTGATTCTCCAGTTCAGGTTCTGCGTACTGAGCCAAGCTTCACTGAACTTTGAAGAAACAGGTGAACCGTTCTTTGTACCACAGAACCAGTTGCAGGGTTCTGTGGTCCAGTAGCAGGTGTTTACTTGATGCGGTTCAATTCCTCCAGGTCACTATTGTTGTTCGAGAAACGTACAACCAGCCACAGGTCAAACAAACAGCCCGTTCCAAAGAGGCAGGTTTAGAATGAGTATTTTAATGTAGTTCTCAGATTTGCTTTCGTTTCCCACGAATCCTTTTGTTTCTCTCTCCCCTCCTGTGAAGGGCGAGCCAGAAGGACTGTCACCAGGCTCTGCCGTACTACAGGATGTCCGGACTGTCAGTCACAGAGGTCCTCGTCAGGAACCGCCCACTTCCCAGCAGCCCTCACTCCTATGGCCTCGGCTTCCTGTTTTACCTGAAACATTTCCTCTTCGAGGAAACGGAGCAGAGCCTCAGTCAGGTACACGCTCGATAAATAACAGTGTCACATTTAAAATGTCTTAATTTGGGATAAGATTAAAAATATGCTCCATAATTTCGTAATTATCGTTAAATGCAGAAGAAATTATAAAACTCTATCAGTTGTTTTCTTTCTTTTACACCTGTGAAATAAAAATAATGAATAAAACAAAAGAAACAACTAAATAACAAAAAAAAACAAAGGAATCCTCCTTCCCACAGGAATCAGCCGATGAGGTCATAGACATTTTCAGCCAATCAGATCCCTCAGAGATCATCAGCGTGTGTGCCAGCCCGTCCATGACAAACATCAGTCCCGCCCGGACGCTGCGAATTTTCCAACATCTGGAGGCCACGGCTGGCGTGTCGGTCCCACTGACCATCACCATGGCAACCATGATGCTGCGTCTCGACGACCTGCCACAGTACACACAGCTGATGGACAGACATCCCGAGGTGAGAAAAGAAGTGAAGAAGAAACGATAACGTGAACTTGTTTCTGCATGTAGGTCTTTCTGTCTTACTGTCTTTCTGTCTTTTTGTCTGTCTGTCTGTCTTTCTTCTTCATTCAGACCTAAATATGACAAATGATGTGCTTCAGCGCTGTCTGTTCTGATTTATGTTGCACTGGACTGTAGAGATAAAGTTTGTGTGCGTGTGTGTGTGTGTGTGTGTTTCTTCAGATGCTGCTGGTGTACGGTTTCATCGACGAGCCGAGGCTGCTGCTTCACGGTGGAGGCGGCGGCCCGCACACACGCGTTCGTCCCACATCGCTGACTCGCCAGCTGTCAAAGTCCCAGCCAGGACTGCTGGTAGCCGGCATGGTGGCTCTGCATGAGAACAACAAGGCTCAGCTGGAACAGGCTGATCACATATTCAAGGTGTGTGTGTCGCAGTGTTTACCTGAATAAGTTGAACATGAAAGATCCCAAAGAGAACAGCAATGAAAACATGGTGTGTGTGTGTGTGTGTGTGTGTGTGTGTGTGTGTGTGTGTGTGTGTGTGTGTGTGTGTGTGTGTGTGTGTGTGTGTGTGTGTGTGTGTGTGTGTGTGTGTGTGTGTGTGTGTGTGTGTGTGTGTGTGTGTGTGTGTGTAGGAGCTGGGCTGTGAGAATTGCTTACTGGTGGATTTCTGGGAGGCGACGCTCATGGCCTCCTCACAGGAAGCTGTCATCCAGGAGCTTCTGTTCAGACTGGCTTCTGTCTACATCGAGCGGCTGACGCACACAAACTCAGGCGCACACTCCAGCCTTCCTCGCACTCGTCCACAACGCAGGCCGCTGAAGAGCGCTGATGATCTGGTGAGTTTATCTTTTTATACGCCTCCACGCCGGCGACAGCCAGAGGCCAGAGGCACTATGTCGTCTGGTTGTCCGTCCGTCCCATTCCCACGGACACGATATCCCAAGAATGCCCTGAGAGAATTTCTCCAAATTTGGTGAAAATATTGACTTGACTTGGTAGCCATAGGTCAAAGGTCAAGGTCACAGTGACCTCACATCCTTTTGAATGATGATTCCTCAAGAGTGCTTAAGAGAAGTTCTTCAACTTTTGATCAAGATTTTCAGATACAGTGATTATGTTTGAGTGGTCAAAGGTCAAAGGTCACAGTGACCTTATATGAATCTGGAATCCGTGTACATGTAGAAATATGTAGACTGGAACTGCACTGGTCGGCGGAGGCATACTCACGCAGTGCGGTAATTCCAGTTCCATCAGGTGAGAATGTGGTTACCTGCCAAAACAAACGATTGACTTTTTGTTCACGTCGAAAAGGATCTTTTCCGAGATGACAGCATATTTATGTGTTTCAGATCAACTCCAGCTCCCATTACGGCTCCTTGTACCCGTGGCTCACTGTTCTGTGTCCAGCTCACACTACCAACTTCCAGCACCAGGAGGCGTTACACAAACTGCAGGTAATTTGTGCATGAACATGATATTGTGTGCTACTAATTAAGCTGCATATGTGAAAAATAAATACTTCATCCAACCCAGATGTAAGTGAGCGATGGAACGTGAGCTAAACAGTGAGCTGTGACCTGAGGAGACTATTTCACATCATGATAACTGATAAAATGGATCCTGTTGAGCTCAAAGATCAGCTCGTGTAATTCAGTTTTTATATCTTGTGATTCTGGGACTTTAACTGCACTTTAAATCTTGTGTTTTATTGGTTGCAAATATCAATAATTTAAAAGTATTTTGAATAGAAAACAACTTTTAGGACGTAAGTACAGAAACTCAGCAGGTTTTAAATTAATGAATACTTAGAGTATAAGTGGGTGTGCACGTGGGTGTGTTTTTAATTTCTTTTTAAATTGAAAGGAAAAGATTAAGTGTTATTTTATTTAGTAAAACTTGACATACTTTCCCCTTCAGCTGCCATTGTGCAGTGATTTTAACTCTCGTCATTCCTGCCCCCCTCCTCAGTCTCTCCTGTGTGGTCCGTCCATGTCCATTGGTTCTGTCCTGCCTCTGTTGGAGCGTCTGTCGGAAGAAACCCTGTGGGGCTTCAGCCTGCACCTCCTCTGCGCGACCAGAAGGGGGCAGTTTGACAGCAGCATAGAGAAGTTGCTGGACCGATGTCCTCAGGCCATCATCGCCTTCGCTAACCACCATCTGCAGGACAGACACATGGTGCGTCCGGACCTGGGGCCCCGTCGCACTGTATCATGGCTGCTATTTAGTTTAACTTGATATTTATGACCAGTTTATGTTTGAGTGTCTCAGAGTCTGACGGCCATGTTGGCTCTTTGCAGGCGTTGTGGTGGCAGAAGCTGCTCCCGGAGCTGTGTGATCGCACGAGAGCTGCAGCGGACAACAGCATCCTACTGGCTGCTCTCAAAGGTAGAAGCACTCCCCCCGAGTACAGTCAGTCAAAAGCACCAGACTCTTATTCTAAGTCCAGATGCCTTCTTGCTGTGGTTTTGTCAAACCTCATATTTACTTGACATTGATGAAGTTACAAAGGAATTGGCTAATTTGAACTCTTAACTGCCAAGAAATTGTGTATCGTGTATTATTTCTTGTGAGAGTGAAAGAAAACCCCCCAAAGACACTGGAGGTCAGATAAAGAGAAAAGCTCTGTTAATGTGTAATGTGGCTTTCGTCCCAACAGAAACACTGGTGGTGGTTGCCACGGAGACCAGCCCAGCACAGTTCCTGGAACTCATACCTGACGACGGCACGGCATCGTACTTCCTGCCTCACCTGTTGAGATGTAGCCAGAGACACCTGCTTGCCTGAGACACGCTGACACGCACGATAACACAAAGACAAATGTGTCACCGCTGGTGGCAGAAGGTTAACGTTCCACTCAGGATCGGGAACGGTCGTCGTTGAAGATGATTCATCACTGAAAGAAAAATCCTGATTCTATAATAGGAGCACAATGACCAGCCCTTTGGGTGGATTAGCCAAACAAACACAGTGATTAAAACTTCAATGACAGTAATTCACAAACCATGACAGTATATTTATATTATATCATCATTGTGTCAGTATTAAAGTAGTTAGGAAACATCAAGATGACTGTAAAACCACACTTTGAATAAAGATGGACGACACGCCACCACTTCCTCTGGTTTTACAAACAAGAAGCAAGAATCTGAAATATCCCAGATGCGGGGGCAGCCATCTTGCGAGGAGGCCGGGTTTATGACCTTTACTTAAATCAGTCATCAGGGGATGATTGGCATCACTTGTGCGGAGCCATCATTATTATCTATGATCTGAACCAAACCCTCTGACTCAGGCTTTGTTGGTTGACAATGAGATAAAAACACAAACTGTACCGTCAGTGAAAACATTCCATGTTACTACGCCCAAGACAAAAAAACTGATCAGCAGGACCAGGAAGTAGTTGAGTATTTTCTACTGTGGTGATTTGTCCTGCAAGTGTTCTTCTGTGTCATTGTTTGCAGAGATCTGTGTTAAATATTTTAGAGCTTCATGTTTTGTTGTATTATTTATATTTGCAAGGAACTAACCTTGAAATATTCTATATCCTGACATAGTTTCACCATTTCACCCAAAAGTTATTTCATTTAAATAAAAATACAAATTCCTTATTCCTTTTCCTCCCCACAACAAAAATCTGAATATCCATGCTTCTTATTTAAAGTCAGTAAAGAACAAATGTAAACTGTATCTATCACACGTTGTTAACCTGAGTTGCATGAAGTTTCTGATAATACAATCTCTCCTGCAGGATAAAGGAATGTTGTGCTGCTGCTTCAGTTGACTGACATTGTTTACAGATTATTGTGTGTGTGTGTGTGTGTGTGTGGTGTGTGTTGTGTCACTTCAGTTCACCAGAGAAAGGGTGTGTGTGTGACTCTAAACAAACACTCAGCACTTTTGTCTCTTGTTCCAAATGTGAAGATTAGATCAGTCATCAAGTTATTTTGTCAGTCATGAAGTCTGTTAATGTTTGACAGCAGAGTTCAGGAATCGTTCATTTACTCGACGAGCAAAAACACCAAAGTGTATTATTATAATTATTATTTACATCATATATCGCTTTTTAAAAGTGCATTACAAGATATATAAAATCCACAATACGAAATGTAAAATGCAAAAAAAGTATAAATTATTAAGATTGAAAGTAAAAAAATACAAATGCAGTAAAAGCACAGAATAAAACACATTTTAAAAACTTCAACATGAGGTGGGTTTTATGGGAGTGCATATAAATCCCACTCTTTATTAATTCCTTTTTTTGTATATTTTATATTTATAAAGTATTTTGTGACATGGTACAAATATTGGAATTAGTATATGTTGGTTGGGTAATCAATTAAAAGTGACTCAATCATCAGGTTAATGATGAAAACAAAAGGATTTGTGAAAAGGAGTTGATCAGTTGCATTAAAGTTGTTTATTTGTCGACGTCTCGTTTACACTCACTCCTCTGGATTTAATACCTTATTTTAAAATACTCACATCACATCAGTTTAATTGTAAAGATGCTGCTCAACCAACCAGAGCTTCTCGACCAACCTCCGAACCAATGACACCCTCAGAGCCGTCATCACAGGACCAATCACAGCCGGAGAGGACGACCCTGAGCCAATCAGAGCTGTGGACCCTGATGGATCTCACCTTGAGGTAATAAGAGCTCAGCTGTTCACATGTTTGGAAGACCACCACCACCTCCTCCTTCTTCTTCACCTCCTCCTGAGGGATATATCTGGAGGTTCAGCAGCTAACTGAGGGAGGAACTGGAGCAGAACAACAACAAGGCAGGGACATATATAAGAAAGTAAAGAATTGAAGGAGATGATGTTGGCGACCATGACAGAAAACATAGAGATGGAGCTGTTCTCTTCAGAGGAGCTGTGCCTGGTGATAACAACACAGGAGCAGCAGGAGCAGGAGGAGGAATACAACTTCCACCAGGTGGGTCGTCTGAATCTCTGCAGCTTCAACTCAACTCAAACTGTAGTTTTCATGTGTCTGTGTTCAGCAGGAGCCTGGACTCCAACACAAAGTCCAATGTTCTGCAGGTGGAGAGTGAGGAACATGTGAAATCTATGGGAACTGATGAGCTCATGTGACTGACGGGTTTAAGATCATGTGATAAAATAGTTGATGGTATTGTTTTCAAATCTGGATTTAAACTGTAGCACTGAAACTCACATATTATTTCAAATCTCAGATAAAAACAGCTTGTCACTTTTTCCTTCTGGTATCTGACCTTTACTTTTATTTGTCCTGATTTTAAGATGCTTGGATCATTTCAACTTTTAAAGATAACAATGTCCCTGTTATAGGTTTGAGGTTTTTAACTCTTTGTGGTTTAATACTTGACAAACATTCTGTGCTCGCACAATGCATGATGCATTTAAGAATTATGAAATTTATTTCTAGCGAAAACTGTTCGTTTTTTGTTTTTGATATATTTTCCACTGTTTCAGCACCACAACAGAATAACAGAATTCTGTGTACCTATTTCTTAGCTGCTAATATGTCACAACTCCAAAAATCCAATCAGAGAATTGAAAAAATAAGAAGGCACAAAAAACAAATTCCTGTTCCAACAGTTTTGCTTATTTAAATAATTATACTTGATAATCTACCTCTGATAAATATGCAAGTGAAACAAATACAGAAACTAATTACTTTTGATCATATTATAACTGGACATGGAGGAATTATCCTGTTTTCAAGGGTCACAAACCAAAATGGCTGTAAATTCACTGCTGTCGTGACAGACATGATTTTGTGTGTGTGATTTGGGTGAAATGACCCTTTACACCATAAAGATTCTTCAACTGCAATATCACATTTTAGACAAAGACTGCAGCGAGAAACACGATCTGCACCCAACATTCACATGAACTGTGGTGTTGCTGTGTTAGTTCTGTAGAATCCAAACTGTTGTTTAACCTCCTCTTCCTCGTCTTATTCTCAGAGACACCTGGAGCATCCTCTGCTCCCCGACTGTGAGAGGGAACCAGAGCCTGAGGTCCAGGCCGAGGTCCAGACCCAGACCCAGCCCCGGCAGCAGGCCAAGCCCAAATCTGAGCCCCCTGCCAGGGAGGAGACTGAGCCCTGCAGCCCTGTCCCTGCAGGCTTCATGGAGGAGATAGAGATAGAGATGGAGGTGAGTGGTGAAGATGGATGTTGGGTTTGAAACATGTATATGAAAACATGTTTCTGTTTATTGAAAAACCTCTGTTCATTTGCCTCTTTTCTTTCTGCAGGTGTTTCCTCCCTTCAAAGTGTCTGAGAGTCAGTCTGTGAAGGTAAAGTCACATGATCCTTATGTATATCGGTCATTCGCAAAACACCTGGATTCAAATGCACAGATTTCTGCAGCTCCTGATGAAACAAACCTTCACCTCCCCGTTTGAATGTATTTAACTTTGAATCAGTTACAGTGATCAAACTAATTAAAGCCCTTTTATACATGAACCCTGAGAACAATGAGGAGCGGCTGCAGTTAAATGAGTTTGTTACTCAGTGAATGAATCAGTTTGTCAATCAATCAACACTTTTCTTTTGACCAATCTATTGTCTGAGCTGAATCCCATCATATAGTAAAGTGCTGTTTATGTCACTCACACATCAAAATCAACTAAAAGTACATTTTAAACTTGAATATTTAATCATGAGGTAGATCACGTAGTCTTCATGTGTCAGGATGCAGTTGTTTGCATGTTTCAGTCTTTTCTTTATTGTTGTTATTTGCCTATTTTTCACTTTTGGTTCCTTATATTCACATTATTTTATGTTCATTATTAATATATCTATCAACTGTCATATAGGTTTTTTGATAAATTATTTATTTAGCATAACAAATTTCAGAAAATAGGTACAAATGCCTGCTGCAAATTTCTACCAAGACAAGTAAGAGTTTGTCATTTGATGAAAATTGGTTTATTATGATTTGAGATACAGAAAAGCAGTTTGCAATTTATTTATATTACTTCAATTGTTTTTGTTTTTAATTATTTGTTGATTGACTATTTAATCAACCGATCATTTCAATGCTCATTTTCTCTTTTGGTTCACTTGTTTCCTGTGATACTTGCAGCTAAATCTTAACATTTTTAAAAGTTTCTGTTAATAGCAAATTAATTTTCTGTCTGACGTGAAGCTTCCGGAGCAAAATGAGAAACCGTGTTAAAGACGTATTGTGGTTATGTGACATTTATCAGTATTTGTCTTTTGCAGCTGTTGCCAAACAAAGTGAGACGTGTGAAATGGAGGAGACTGGTTCCACAGCGGTGTGGACTGGTGGTCAAAGACGTGATGTGTCTACCCAGAGACCTCGACCTGGCACAGCTGGAGAGGTGAGTGTGTGACATTACATCTTTACTTTAAGAGAACACAATCTGCCTCCCTGAACAATTAGTGAACCACAGCTTCCAGGATTTGATGTTTTTTTTTGTGTATAAACATTCTTAAACTGTAAATAAAAAGGATGTTGAAGGACCATTAACTGTTTTTTGTTTTTCTTGTCTTGTTTGTTGTATTTTATGTTGAAATAATAGCAAAAAATGTAATCGACCAGGTAAATATTTGTCTCTGTCCCTGTAGACCTATCGTTCCCCAAGGCAAAGAAAGAGCAGCTCTGGTTGCCATGGGAATGGCCGCTCGCATCACCATCGACTACAGTTGGTCGGCCAATCAGATGGAGAGTCGGCTGGCGATGCTCTTCACGGGGAAGTCTGCGAGACAAAGGTTTTCCTTCATGTATCTACAGGTGTGTATGGTGAATTTTTTCTATATTCATTCATTCATTCATTCATTCTATGTAAGTATCAGAATTAAAACCTGGTTTTCATAGATTCAATTTAACATAAGGTATTACTTTAGTGGTCCAACAGTCATGTTACAGCGGCAGAGGGGAAAGTAAAATAAGATTGCATCTGTTAAAAGTAGTAAACAAGTAACTATGCAATACGAATACAAGAAATACAGTGTACAGTGGAAATTGAAGACATATATTGAAGTTTACCTTAACGTTGGTCGTGTAAATGGAGACAGAATTTTTAAATCCAATATTTAGTTAATTATGAAAAAAACATAATTGGACATTTTGCTTTTCTCCCTGGTAGATTATTTAATACGACTGCTGGGATTCAAGAAAAAAAAAAAAGTTTCTTTTTTTTGTGTATTTATATTTGATTGTTTGTGCTCCCAGTGTTTGCAGGGATCCAGAGCGCTGTTTGTCCCTGACACCCCCGCAGACGGCTGGACGGGGGAGCAGGTGCTCAGGATTTCTGGAAATGGACCTTTGTATATCCTCACCCAGCAGGACGAGCCGCAGGTAGCAGGAACCACCGCTGCTTTACTTTATGACTCAAATTCACATTTCATCAGTTTTTGTTCCCATTTAAATCGTCCTCCTCTAAATGTTTGTCCGTGTGTGAGGAAGTTTCTCGTTTTAAAGAGTTCGATTCCCTTGAGGCCCGTCAGCCTGCACCTGCTTTAGCACTCACCACACGGGATCTGTGGACTGTATTGACATTAAATACATAAATGATGTAAATATATGTGATGTGAGTGCTCTGACAGAAATGGGGATGTACTATTGGTATGTTGCTTAAAAAGCGGATGTTGGCACCAATTCATTTAATATTCAAGTTTCCTCCACACTGCACTAAGTTAAAATACCTTCTTTCAACAGGTGGAATGTGAGACGTCTGCAAAGGAGACGCCTGTGGTGAACAGGTGGGAGAGAAACTAGAGCCGGATCCATATGGATTTGTGGGGGGGTGATACCGATATTGGGGATTAAAAAATGTCTGATGCCAAACTGATGGCAATGATTTCGAAGATTTCGAAAATCAAACTCTTATGATGAAGAAATGTAATGGAAATGTGATATTTTACAGTTTAACCATAATCTTTATTACCAAATAAATAGAGCCTGAAAATAAGAAAGAAAATAATAAAATGCACATCATTTCTGCATTATTTATTCTGTCAAATAAAATTAAAATGTTTGTGCATATTGGCAACATTTTAAATGCAGAGATTGATGTGTTTTTTTTTATATATACATCATTTACATACATTTATAATTTGTATGGGTGAAATGTGAATCTGCCGGGCTCCATTGAAGAAAACCTTAAAAATGAACCGTATTACTGAATTATATAAATGTACACGCTTGCTGTCTCTTGTCAGGAAGCAGTTTTGTCGTGAGGCCAACACAGAGAGCTGCCATGATGGAGACAATCAGCAGGGAGAGCAGATGCAGCCTCTTGTGCACAGGACCACGGACGAGGTGAGTTTATTCGATGAAACAGTCCCAAGAAATTCTACGAACCGAGAGGACATGATTTCTGTCTCTGGCGTGTAGTTCCCACTCGACCTGGACACCGTCCTGAGACTGTTCCGCCAGGAGAACGTGAATCCAGATGTAGAAACCCACATCCAGGTGAGGAGGAGAGAGCTGCTCTGCGGAGCTGAGAAGGTGGTGAGGAGTCCAGGTTTCTGTTTCCGGACGACACCCATCATCTCCTTCAGTGGAGAGGAGACCCACGGACACGAGGGGTCCCTCAGAGAGTTCTTCAGGTTGGGATTTACCTCGTATTTTACCTGAAGAACATTTGCTATAGTTTTACTGTGATAAGCTGCTTCTCCATGTTCCTGGTGCAGTGTTTCTGTGGATTCTCGCTCCTCTGTTCGTCGACTATTTATAAATCTGGATCTTTTGGTTTTCAGCCTGAGCTCCAACATGATAAAGCTTGAATTTAAACTGATATTTTCATAATAAGACATTTGGACGCTTTGTGTTGCAAAGTCATTATTATCCCCAAACTACAGACTGTTTAGATATTAATCATTATTTTCCTGATCACTTCTTTTAAACAAATTGCATATTTAGCCTATTAAATGCCAGATAACTCTGCCTGTCACACTTCTCCATGCACAAGGTGACTTAAAATAAAGTTACTTTTGCTGTTTGACCAAAGGTCCATCACCTAAGTCACTCGACAAACAGCAAGTTGTCACCTATGTCTTCTTTCTAAATGATTTAGTCAAAGCGGCTGTTGCAGCACTGAGGACTTACACATTCAGTTTATATGGAAGTATTCACCATTTTAAAATCATCCATCTCTGACTAAACATTAGTTCTTCTCACACAGGTTGACTCTTCTGGAGCTGCAGCAAAGTTCTGTCTTCGAAGGTCGTCCAGGACGCCTGTTTTTGACCCATGACCTCGCAGCTCTTGAAGACAGGAAGTATTACCAGGCGGGCGTTCTGATTGGCTGGTCTCTGGCTCAGGGCGGGCCAGGACCGCGTTGTCTCCACCCTGCACTTTACCAGGTTGAGTGCTACACACTGACTGACCTACATTTTGATCTGTGACACAGTTCATACATAAACACACACATAAACTGGGAGATAGACTTAGAGGTTGTTTTTTGTTGTTGTATAATTTTATAAAAACCAAAGATTCACAGAGGTAATGATGTCAGAATGTAACTGTTTATGGTCCCTTTTTGTAACGCATTTCAAACCATGTATTTACAGTTGATGTGTGGCCTCAATCCATCTTTGGAAGACTTCAGTTCGGCAGACATTGCTGACGCTGAAGTGCAGCAGCGATTGCAACAGGTAACACACACACACACACACACACACACACACACACACTTCCTTTTTATTCATATATCTCGGCACATGAAGGAATAAGAGCATTAAAAACTTAAATTCTACACTGGACAAATGTATTTAACCTTTTTCTCCCTTCTTTGTAAAATATAAATGTTAATGTGCAACTTGAAAAAGAAAACACACTCTTCTGGTATTTTTGCTCATGTATATACATAAACAATGTTCCTCTTCCAGTTGCAGTGTTGTACTGATGCGAAGCTGCTGTCTCCCAGTCTGTGTGACTGGGTGTCGAGCTGCGGGATCTCTGGGATCTATTCAGCCAGTTCAGATCAAATACCAGCCATCTATATGGGCCTGGTCAAACACTGCATCTACAACAGGTACATGCACACACAGACATGCACACATACACTAGGAGGGCACTCAGTAGAGCGCATACCACCCCTCCATCGACATAGTGGTGAGTAGATAATGAGGGTTTGGGTGAACTATCCCTTTAACAAGGTGCAACATCCTCTGTCTTTAACCCTCGACTAGATTTTAATAAAAACGCCTGAGCTGTAAGTGAGGGATTCCTCTCCCAGGACAGACAGAAGTGCACTAGATCAACAAAGAAAGAACAATATTTAAAACATTAAAAAAAAGAGTCTCATTGTCTAACCGAGTCCCTCCGCTGTCTGTCAGAGTGGCCAGTATGATCTCCCAGTTCACCGAGGGGATGAACAGCTGTGGTGGATTGTGGGACACGGTACAGTCCCAGTGGGAGGCATTTGTCCCAGTGATGACGAGTGCACGGCAGGAGCCTCTGACCCTGGAGGAGTTCAAGCAGCTCTTCCACGTCTGCTACAGCCACGTAGGTTCCCAGCTGAGGGCGTCTGAGGAGGCCACAATGGGACACTGGGAAACGGTGCTCACCTTCATAAACAGTAAGCACGGAGGGATGGATGGAAGTAAAGATTAAACATCCCTGGGGTTCTTCTGGAAGTTTGCTGTGTCTTTTGAAGTGCTTCAGCTTGTACTGAGAGAGCATTTTATTCAAATAATTCCTCTGTGTGCACCATCAGATGATCAGGCAGAGTTTTCCTTTGAGGACGTCCTGGCCTTCATCACAGGAGCTGATCACCTGCCTCCTCTTGGGTTCCCCAGGTTGATCTCTCTGCATTTCTACTCCCAGGTAGGCATTCCTCAGATCAGAGACTCAGATACCAAGCTGTCCACAGAGAAATCTCAGCTCAAACTGGAATGACTCTCAGTAGATCACATGATTCCATCAAGGCCTGACGGTCCCTTTTTTAAAATTCATTCAAGCAGCACGAAACTGCACTCATAGATACCTGTTCCACAACTAGGACTATCACAATGTTAAAGTAAATTCCTGGATCTTACTTGTGCCAAGTACAATCTTTCCACCAAGTTTTGACAGAGGTAAACATGTGACTTTTTAAAGACTAGACATCTAAACTGTTCACCTTGATATGATTCATACCACTTTTCTTCAGTTTCAAGATCAATCTTCATGTCACATTTCTTTTGTTTTGAATTCTTTTTCCAGGATGGTCTCCCCCACGCCTCCACCTGTGCACTGGAGCTCTTCCTGCCGAGGGCCGTGGCGGGGGCTGTGGATCTGTTGGCGCTGCTGAGCAGAGCCGTGCACGAGGCCCTGGGCTTCACACATCTCCAGAGAGACGGATAGGACATGTGCACAGAACTGATGACGGGTTTAGGAACTGGAAGCCCTCCTGAAAACCTTGGGTCCTGCTAAAAACTGACTTAGTGGCGCTCAGAGGATTCTGCCAGACATTAACAATGAGACTGAGACGAGAGTTGCATCACGGTGAGGGGTTTAAGTGATGGTCTGTGAACAGTTAGTTGCTTTTGTCACTTTAACTCCTGTAACCTGAGGACAAGGCTGAGTTCAGTTTTTGTTTAAAGCTTCATTCATTCAGAGTCAGGTGTATGAGAGCAGCACACAATCATTTCTTTTGTGTCATGGAAACAAGTCAATTGTGGCCATAAGGTATGTAGATGAGGCTGGAGGAATTGTGTCGTATTGTACGATACATGCACAACTACAGTTGTCACAAATTCATTCCACGCGATAAGTTTTCTTTTAAACTTTTAATAGTTATTCAAAAAACAATGCTAAATTCCTGTATCTCCAGTTTGTACATATTTTCATACAGATATCTGTGACATCTAAACAGAACAGCTGTTATTTGTAATTTCATACACTGAGCATTGTTAGATAATCAACATTTTCCCTCTTTTATATCTGTTTCAAAACATGTTTAATTGGTGATCTCAACAAATTTTATATATATATTCTGTATGCTTTAAAAACAAACAAAAAAAAAAGATTTATTAAAGAATACAATGAATGGACGCTTCACGCTAATATGCCTCTTTATTTATCTTTCGAAAGGATACGACACAACATAACTGCTTTACTCATTCATCAAGTGTCTCAACTAAATAAGTTTCTATATTTATACATTCATATTGCTTATCCTGTGAGGGTTGGTTGGGGGGGGGGGGGTTTGGAGCCAATGTGTAAAATTCATGTAAGAAAAATAAATAAGAATTGTAAAATAATCATATGATAATATTGACTCTGTCTGAAGAGTCCCTGCAGCAAGGAAGTAAGACATGACGGATACATACAGGTTATACTTCATGATCACGAAGGGTTAAACTTGCTTTTACACGTATTTAACACTTCATGCTTCATTAAATTGACTGAAACAGGGTCAAATAAAAACCACCAAAAAAAAAATGATCCATTCCTTCATGGTGCCTCGAGACCATGAAACAGAAACAATGATGTGCTTGCAGAGGCTTTATAACCTTCATGAAGAATGTTCCAGCACCACCTGACTAACAAGCAGTGCTTTCACATGCTGTTCCTCTGGTGAACTGGAAAGACGAGTCTGAATTAATTCTCGACATGGCAAGACAAAGGAAGTTCACATTCATTTGAGGTGACGGTGGACTTGGCCAGTAATAGTGACCTAACATTCCTATTGTGGTTCGACCTTTAATAAGGAAGCTCACCAAGGTTATTGTTGCCGGTGTTTTGTGTGAATCATTATCACATTTATGAGAAATGAAGGAAGGAGTGAGCGGGAAACTGTTTGTGAGTTTCCTGTCTACTTGGGCCAGCATGGCAGCTACTGCTCCAGTTACAAAGCATGGGAACTACAGACACCAATTAATAAAAAACAC
Organism: Hippoglossus hippoglossus; assembly: GCF_009819705.1. Lineage (NCBI taxonomy): Eukaryota > Metazoa > Chordata > Actinopteri > Pleuronectiformes > Pleuronectidae > Hippoglossus > Hippoglossus hippoglossus. The sequence goes on along the minus strand of NC_047154.1, from coordinate 24,167,610 downwards.
CTCTTTGACAGATCAAATTTCTTGGTTTGAGATTCCCAGCTTACTGTGCAAATAACTTGACACTTGAGTCAAATGCACTTCTCTATTATTTACAATCCTGGGAAATAAAATCAACTGTGCTGTGCTGCAAATATTTGACATGTTATTTAACAAAATAAAAGGTGCATGAGGGGACTTCCAAGCTTCTGCATTTCCCCCAAAACACCTTCTCATGCACCTTGAGCACATCCAGCTACTTCTGGTGGTTTGGAAATAGATGTTGTGGATCTTTGCAGCACAGTGGAGCACAATTACATCTGATGTGTTTAGCTAACTGTCACAAAACTCAAATATTTCTTTCCATATATAATAAAATCATTATGATGAACTCCCCTTTTACATTGTGTTAAAACTATACCACCAGTACAATTGTTTTTTTTACAGTCTCTGTCCCCATGGAGCTTCTATGGGGCAACTATGGGACCCTTTCAATGGTTTTCACGTTCACTGTGAAGTCTGTGCTGTTCAGGAGCGTCGTTCTAAAGAACTAAATGGAGAGAAAAACACAGAATAGACATCAGAAGATCAATCTCATTTCCTTCACCCCATCCATTTGTATTGTGTACATGCATTATCGTGGTTTATATTGAGTGAAGAGATTTAACGGAAGAGTTATTTTAACATTTCTGTTTTACGTACCTGATTGACACGCTCAGCGATGGTTCCATTGCTGAGCTCACCATACGTGGTGATTTTCATTTTTAGATATATTATTGCTGCAGTGCCTGCAGGGATTGACAACGCTTAACATTTGGAAATTGATTCAAACAACAGTGAATGATTAAATACTTATTCTATGTGAAAAGACTCCTTGTGAATAGATTAACTGTGGTCACTGATTTACTTTCTGGGATATTGCCCAAATGTTTTTTTTAACATTGTGGTGCTTGTGTCAACTATTAACAAATGAATGAATGAAAAATACATAACCACCATATTATGTTTTAGATTGTAATCTATCTCCGGTTGAAATATAATCCTGCCCAAATTCTATTTAAACCACACTGGGATAATATACATTATGAAGTCATGACAATTTGAAATCAGTTACCTGGAGGTGTTGTAGTTGGGGCTGGAGGTGTTGTAGTTGTGGCTGGAGGTGTTGTAGTTGGGGCTGGAGGTGTTGTAGTTGTGGCTGGAGGTGTTGTAGTTGGGGCTGGAGGTGTTGTAGTTGTGGCTGGAGGTGTTGTAGCTGGGGCTGGAGATGTTGTAGTTGGGGTTGGAGTAGTTGTAGTTGTGGCTGGAGGTGTTGTAGTTGTGGCTGGAGGTGTTGAAGCTGTGAATGGAGGTGTTGTAGTTGGGGCTGGAGGTGTTGTAGTTGTGGCTGGAGGTGTTGTAGTTGGGGCTGGAGGTGTAGTTGGGGCTGGAGGTGTTGTAGTTGTGGCTGGAGGTGTTGTAGTTGGGGCTGGAGGTGTTGTAGTTGTGGCTGGAGGTGTTGTAGTTGTGGCTGGAGGTGTTGTAGTTGGGGCTGGAGGTGTAGTTGGGGCTGGAGGTGTTGTAGTTGTGGCTGGAGGTGTTGTAGTTGTGGCTGGAGGTGTTGAAGTTGGGGCTGTAGTTGTTGTGGTTGGAGCTGTAGTTGTTGTGGTTGGAGCTGTAGTTGTTGTGGTTGGGACTGTAGTTGTTGTGGTTGGGGCTGTAGTTGTTGTAGTTGGGGCTGTAGTTGTTGTGGTTGGGACTGTAGTTGTTGTGGTTGGAGCTGTAGTTGTTGTGGTTGGGACTGTAGTTGTTGTGGTTGGAGCTGTAGTTGTTGTGGTTGGGACTGTAGTTGTTGTGGTTGGGACTGTAGTTGTTGTGGTTGGGGCTGTAGTTGTTGTGGTTGGGACTGTAGTTGTTGTGGTTGGGGCTGTAGTTGTGGTTGGGACTGTAGTTGTTGTGGTTGGGACTGTAGTTGTTGTGGTTGGGGCTGTAGTTGTTGTGGTTGGGGCTGTAGTTGTTGTGGTTGGGACTGTAGTTGTTGTGGTTGGAGCTGTAGTTGTTGTGGTTGGGACTGTAGTTGTTGTGGTTGGGACTGTAGTTGTTGTGGTTGGGACTGTAGTTGTTGTGGTTGGGACTGTAGTTGTTGTGGTTGGGGCTGTAGTTGTTGTGGTTGGGACTGTAGTTGTTGTGGTTGGAGCTGTAGTTGTTGTGGTTGGGGCTGTAGTTGTTGTGGTTGGGACTGTAGTTGTTGTGGTTGGAGCTGTAGTTGTTGTGGTTGGGACTGTAGTTGTTGTGGTTGGGACTGTAGTGGTTGTGGTTGGGGCTGTAGTTGTTGTGGTTGGGCCTGTAGTTGTTGTGGTTGGGACTGTAGTTGTTGTGGTTGGAGCTGTAGTTGCTGTGGTTGGAGCTGCCGTGGTTGGAGCTGTCATGGTTGTTACTACAATTGTTGTTTGATTAACATCTGTGGTCCGTGTTGATTATGTAAAGAGACGTTATGAAAGAGAGAAAAAAAGTTAAGGAATCCTGAGTAGAAGAAAATCAAAGATGACTTGAACATAACACATATCCTCTGTCTCCCCTGAACAAGCTGCTTCATTACAACCGAGTGGGAAACTTATCAATCCATATGTGTTTTTGTGCTGACACAACCAAAACCTTGTGGATAAGTAGATAAAGTATGAGAGGAAGGATGACTTATCAGATTTGAGTTGTGTTTCTAAACATGCAGGTTTTATCATTTGGTATCAATTGAAACAGCAGTTTCTACCAAGTTTGATACAAGGAAATAAAACGCTGCTTCTCAAACAAAGTGAACAAAAGGAACTGAACATATTTAAAGCACAACACAGACTATATGTCTGTAAACCTAAATCACTGAGCTGCAAAGCAATGCCAAGCTCAAGAATGCGTAACAACCTTGTTCTGATCGAGTTCTATAAACACTATGTCTAACAAGCCACTGCTGTGAACCAGTTCAGAATCAATTTCACCCAAGATTTGCTGACCCAAGCCTGGAAAACAAGCTGTAAGCAGCATCTTCATCACTACCATCTGACACCAGGCTGAACCTAAGAGAAGAAGCTCCAACCCGCGTGTCAGAGAGCTGCTGTGATACATCTCTTCAATAATTTAATGTTGCCTTGAAAGGATGTCGTGAAATTTGAAATTGGCCTTGAGTCAAAGTCTGTTGGTCTGTATTTTATTCGCCTTAATTTAACCATGTTAGTCCCATTGAGATGAAGAGTCTCTTTTACAAGGGAAATTATTATTTTCTCTTTTTTAGTATTAATTACAATCAGATGTAAGACATGTATACAGTGTCTAAAAGTGCTGCGAATAAACCAAGTAAAGATCCACTCCAGGTGAGAGAGTGGAACCTGAGTCTGCCGGCCAGGATTTACAGTTGTGTACTTGTTAATGATTCTCCTATGTCCTTGACAAAGAGCCATTCAAGTATCAAATGTCATCTTGGAAATGAAGTAAACCCAATGAATTGTTTCTTTTCAATCCCATTTAATCAAGTAATTACTTTATTCATCTCTGGAAACCTTTTACCAAGTTTTTATAACTTTAGGATGGTTTAGTCATAAAGTCGTATCTGTAATTATTCTCATGATTAGTCTTAATTAATCCTGTGTTATAACCTGTTGCAACAAAATAACACATTTTCTTTTGGTTTAATTATTGTTGTTTTATGTTGCTTGCAGCAAATTATATTTATTTCATCAGACAACAATAGTAACTTTTTGAAGGAGACACCAATAGCAGGCAAAAATATATACCATTATTTTTCAGAATTTCAAATAGATAACACATAATAACACACATGAATCACTAATCACCACGGAGCTGCTCTTCAAGTACTCTCCTAAATTACGTATAATAAAATGCTGACCTTGGGCACAGGATGCATGAAAATATCCAAGCAAAAATATACAATAGAGGATTGTTCTTTCCATGATGGGTGGTGTTACTCCTCACTACTACAAGAACAGAGTGGTAGTTTGTCTTTGATTTCTAATGTGCTGAAGTTGTGCTTTGCTCCTCCTTCAGCTCCAGAGAGCGTGACAAGGTAGCAGTGATAGAGGCTGCGGTCATATAACCGGAAAAACCAGGTAAGCTATCAGACGTGCATGTTTACAAAATACACAACACACTACAAACGAAAGTATCTCCAAAAAAGGAAAACTAAAAAGAGGAGACGGACAAACCAGTTCTTCAAAAATAATTACAACTCGTCATAGTTTGCAATGATTGGTGAGAAAGTCTTTGTTTTTTTTGGTCAGAAAAATTAAATTTTTTGAAGATTACAGTTTATATTGTAAGTTGTAGTTCACACATGGAATGCTGAGAATCAATTAGTGAGTGTTTAAGGACAGTATGCGTTTGATTTTTACACATATGAAAAGGTTACTTAAGTGGAACTTGAACACATATGACACCATGATGTTCAACATAACCCCAACATGAAAATATTGATTTCATCCTGTATTTATTATCATTGATTGTCTGTTCCTGGGGGCTTTTCAAATTGAATGATGGAGTTATTATGTAAAAAACAGAGTTCATCATGACGTGTTGGCTCCAGTCAAATTGTTGTAGTTGGGGTAGTGGCTGTTGTAGTTAGGGTAAAATCAACTGTGCTGTGCTGCAAATATTTTACATGGTATTTAACAAAATAAAAGGTGCATGAGGGGACTTCCAAGCTTCTGCATTTCCCCCAAAACACCTTCTCATGCACCTTGAGCACATCCAGCTACTTCTGGTGGTTTGGAAATAGATGTTGTGGATCTTTGCAGCACAGTGGAGCACAATTACATCTGATGTGTTTAGCTAACTGTCACAAAACTCAAATATTTCTTTCCATATATAATAAAATCATTATGATGAACTCCCCTTTTACATTGTGTTAAAACTATACCACCAGTACAATTGTTTTTTTTACAGTCTCTGTCCCCATGGAGCTTCTATGGGGCAACTATGGGACCCTTTCAATGGATTTCACTTTCACTGTGAAGTCTGTGCTGTTCAGGAGCGTCGTTCTAAAGAACTAAATGGAGAGAAAAACACAGAATAGACATCAGAAGATCAATCTCATTTCCTTCACCCCATCCATTTGTATTGTGTACATGCATTATCGTGGTTTATACTAAGTGAAGAGATTTAACGGAAGAGTTATTTTAACATTTCTGTTTTACGTACCTGATTGACACGCTCAGCGATGGTTCCATTGCTGAGCTCACCATACGTGGTGATTTTCATTTTTAGATATATTATTGCTGCAGTGCCTGCAGGGATTGACAACGCTTAACATTTGGAAATTAATTCAAACAACAGTGAATGATTAAATACTTATTCTATGTGAAAAGACTCCTTGTGAATAGATTAACTGTGGTCACTGATTTACTTTCTGGGATATTGCCCAAATGTTTTTTTTAACATTGTGGTGCTTGTGTCAACTATTAACAAATGAATGAATACAAAATACATAACCACCATATTATGTTTTAGATCGTAATCTATTTCCGGTTGAATTATAATCCTGCCCAAGTTCTGTTTTAACCACACTGGGATAATATACATTATGAAGTCATGACAATTTGAAATCAGTTACCTGGAGGTGTTGTAGTTGGGGCTGGAGGTGTTGTAGTTGGGGCTGGAGGTGTTGTAGTTGTGGCTGGAGATGTTGTAGTTGGGGCTGGAGGTGTTGTAGTTGTGGCTGGAGGTGTTGTAGTTGGGGCTGGAGGTGTTGTAGTTGGGGCTGGAGGTGTTGTAGTTGTGGCTGGAGGTGTTGTAGCTGGGGCTGGAGATGTTGTAGTTGTGGCTGGAGGTGTTGTAGTTGTGGCTGGAGGTGTTGTAGTTGTGGCTGGAGGTGTTGTAGCTGGGGCTGGAGGTGTTGTAGTTGTGGCTGGAGGTGTTGTAGTTGTAGTTGGGGCTGTAGTTGTTGTGGTTGGAGCTGTAGTTGGAGCTGTAGTTGTTATGGTTGGGACTGTAGTTGGGACTGAAGTTAGAGCTGTAGTTGTGGTTGGAGCTGTAGTTGTTGTAGTTGGGGCTGTAGTTGTTGTAGTTGGGGCTGTAGTTGTTGTGGTTGGAGCTGTAGTTGGAGCTGTAGTTGTTATGGTTGGGACTGTAGTTGGGACTGAAGTTGGAGCTGTAGTTGTGGTTGGAGCTGTAGTTGTTGTAGTTGGGGCTGTAGTTGTGGTTGGAGCTGTAGCTGTTGTGGTTGGGACTGTAGTTGGTGTGGTTGGGACTGTAGTTGTTGTAGTTGGGGCTGTAGTTGTGGTTGGAGCTGCAGTTGGAGCTGTAGTTGTTGTGGTTGGGACTGTAGTTGTTGAGGTTGGGGCTGTAGTTGTGGTTGGAGCTGCAGTTGGAGCTGTAGTTGTTGTGGTTGGAGCTGTAGTTGCTGTGGTTGGAGCTGCTGTGGTTGGAGCTGCCGTGGTTGGAGCTGCCGTAGTTGTTGCAGTTGGGGCTGTAGTTGCTGTGGTTGGAGCTGTAGTTATTGTAGTTGCGGCTGTAGTTGCTGTGGTTGGAGCTGCCGTGGTTGGAGCTGCCGTCGTTGCGGTAGCTGCGGCTGTAGTTGCTGTGGTTGGAGCTGTAGTTGCTGTGGTTGGAGCTGTAGTTGCTGTGGTTGGAGTTGCCGTGGTTGGAGCTGCCGTGGTTGGAGCTGCCGTGGTTGGAGCTGCCGTGGTTGGAGCTGTAGTGGTTGTTACTACAGTTGTTGTTTGATTAACATCTGTGGTCCGTGTTGATTATGTAAAGAGACGTTATGAAAGAGAGAAAAGAAGTTAAGGAATCCTGAGTAGAAGAAAATCAAAGATGACTTGAACATAACACATATCCTCTGTCTCCCCTGAACAAGCTGCTTCATTACAACCGAGTGGGAAACTTATCAATCCATATGTGTTTTTGTGCTGACACAACCAAAACCTTGTGGATAAGTAGATAAAGTATGAGAGGAAGGACGACTTATCAGATTTGAGTTCTTTCTAAACATGCAGGCTTTATCATTTGGTATCAATTGAAACAGCCGTTTCTACCAAGTTTGATACAAGGAAATAAAACGCTGCTACTCAAACAAAGTGAACAAAAGGAACTGAACATATTTAATGCACAACACAGACTATATGTCTGTAAACCTAAATCACTGAGCTGCAAAGCAATGCCAAGCTCAAGAATGCGTAACAACCTTGTTCTGATCGAGTTCTATAAACACTATGTCTAACAAGCCACTGCTGTGAACCAGTTCAGAATCAATTTCACCCAAGATTTGCTGACCCAAGCCTGGAAAACAAGCTGTAAGCAGCATCTTCATCACTACCATCTGACACCAGGCTGAACCTAAGAGAAGAAGCTCCAACCCGCGTGTCAGAGAGCTGCTGTGATACATCTCTTCAATAATTTAATGTTGCCTTGAAAGGATGTCGTGAAATTTGAAATTGGCCTTGAGTCAAAGTCTGTTGGTCTGTATTTTATTAGCCTTAATTTAACCATGTTAGTCCCATTGAGATGAAGAGTCTCTTTTACAAGGGAAATTATTATTTTCTCTTTTTTAGTATTGATTACAATCAGATGTAAGACATGTATACAGTGTCTAAAAGTGCTGCCAATAAACCAATTAAAAATCCACTCAAGGTGAGAGAGTGGAACCTGAGTCTGCCGGCCAGGATTTACAGTTGTGTACTTGTTAATGATTCTCCTATGTCCTTGACAAAGAGCCATTCAAGTATCAAATGTCATCTTGGAAATGAAGTAAACCCAATGAATTGTTTCTTTTCAATCCCATTTAATCAAATAATTACTTGATTCATCTCTGGAAACCTTTTACCAAGTTTTTATAACTTTAGGATGGTTTAGTCCAAAAGTCGTATCTGTAATTATTCTCATGATTAGTCTTAATTAATCCTGTGTTATAACATGTTGCAACAAAATAACACTTTTTCTTTTGGTTTAATTATTGTTGTTTTATGTTGCTTGCAGCAAATTATATTTATTTCATCAGACAACAATAGTAAGTTTTTGAAGGAGACACCAATAGCAGGCAAAAACATATAACATTATTTTTCAGAATTTCAAATAGATAACACATAATAACACACATGAATCACTAATCACCACTGAGCTGCTCTTCAAGTACTCTACAGCAGTGGTCGCCAACCCGTCGATCGCGATCTACCGGTCGATCTCGCAGTCTTCACTGTCAATCCCCGAACTCTCTGGACTCACTGGCTGTCGTCGCGCCGCAGACCAGCTGTGTGTCGGTTGTCTGTTTTTCACACACGCAGTGTGTCTGCTACTGGCGGCGGAGCTGCAGGTTTATCTCCTGCATTTCCTTCAAGAACAAGTTGGTTCATGTACTAAAGTAAATGTCAGGACTCTACGGTATGAAGATGCGCATCTTTCGGTCTGTCGATAACAAACAAAGCCCCGTTGGAACAAATGAGTGGATTCAGAAGGTGAAACGCTGGAGTGCTTTTACTTTGAAACGGGTTCGGGAAGTGATGTTAATACGTTTGTGTCATAGAGAGATAAACATTGTGGTTCACAGCAGAATAAACAGAGAAGATGATCTTTCAACTGAGTTTGAATGTTTATCTGATGAATTTATGTCACAAACAAATGGTTGCAACACTTTCTGTATGCCTTTTCAAGATAAAAGCACTCAAGCGTTTCTGTTGATGGAATCCATTCCATCAACAGGGTTTTTTATTGTGAAATATTTGCTGGAGCGGAAGATGCACGGCTTCATACTGTGTAGTACTGGTATTTATTTGAGTACAAGGGACTTCTGTCATACAGGGCAATTATCCTATTTGTGGCCATATTCAAATCAAAGTCTATATTTAAAAACCTTGTGCTGCAGTAGCAGCTCCTCTGCAGAACATGTTGTGGAACTGAGAAGCTACATATTTTGCATTGTAAATATGAATTGATATTAATTTGAATATTGTGAATAGAAACATTTGCACAACTGCCTTTCTTTGTGTATATTTATTTCTTGTACATTCAGCCTTTAACAGAAATTGCAAAAAATAATAAGTATGACCCTCCTAAGTGGGTTTTTTGGAAGATATCAACAAAATCACGACTGTTTGCTGTCCTGGCTCCTAAACGGTGGAATGAGCTCCACATTGACATCAGGACAGAAAGTCTACACATCTTCCGCCGCAAACTAAAAACACACCTCTTCCGACTATACCTTGAATAAAAGTTTAAACTAACAATTTAGTAGCACTTAAATGGCACTTACTTATAGCACTTTGTAGTTTAGCTTTTTGGAAGAAATTGTACTTTCTTGATTCTTGTTGTTCTGGGTTTGTTCCTCATGGTTGATGCACTTATTGTGAGTCGCTTTGGATAAAAGTGTCACCTAAATGAAATGTAATGTAATGGTAGATCTCGGCTTAAGTTTGGAATTAAAAAGTGATCTTGGGCTCGAAAAGGCTGGTGACCACTGCTCTACAGTTTACTCTCCTAAATTACGTATTATAAAATGCAGACAATAATTGCAATGAATTCTGACCTGTACAGGATGCATGAAAATATCCAAGAAAAAATATACAATAGAGGATTGTTCTTTCCATGATGGGTGGTGTTACTCCTCACTACTACAAGAACAGAGTGGTAGTTTGTCTTTGATTACTAATGTGCTGAAGTTGTGCTTTGCTCCTCCTTCAGCTCCAGAGAGCGTGACAAGGTAGCAGTGATAGAGGCTGTGGTCATATAACCGGAAAAAACAGGTATGCTATCAGACGTGCATGTTTACAAAATAAACAACACACTACAAACGAAATCAAGTATCACAACAAAAAAACTGAAAAGATAAAAAAAACGGGAGATGGACAAACCAGTTCTTCAAAAATAATTACAACTCGTCATAGTTTGCAATGATTGGTGAGAAGTTGTAGTTCACACATGGAATGCTGAGCATCAATTAGTGAGTGTTTAAGGACAGTATGCATTTGATTTTTACACATATGAAAAGGTTACTTCAGTGGAACTTGAACACATATGACACCATGATGTTCAACATAACACCAACATGAAAATATTGATTTCATCCTGTATTTATTATCAGTGATTGTCCGTTCCTAGGGACTTTTCAAATTGAATGATGGAGTTATTATGTAAAAATTGAATTGCCCTTTTACATTGTGTTAAAACTATACCACCAGTACAATTGTTTTTTTTACAATCTCTGTCCCCATGGAGCTTCTATGGGGCAACTCTGACCCTTTCAATGGTTTTCACGTTCACTGTGAAGTCTGTGCTGTTCAGGAGCGTCGTTCCAAAGAACTAAATGGAGAGAAAAACACAGAATAGACATCAGAAGATCAATCTCATTTCCTTCACCCCATCCATTTGTATTGTGTACATGCATTATCGTGGCTTATACTGAGTGAAGAGATTTAACGGAAGAGTTATTTTAACATTTCTGTTTTACGTACCTGATTGACACGCTCAGCGATGGTTCCATTGCTGAGCTCACCATACGTGGTGATTTTCATTTTTAGATATATTATTGCTGCAGTGCCTGCAGGGATTGACAACGCTTAACATTTGGAAATTGATTCAAACAACAATGAATAAAAAATTACTTATTCTATGTGAAAAGACTCCTTGTGAAAAGAGAAACTGTAGTCACTGATTTTAAGAGTAATACAGGGAGATCATCACTAAAGGTGTTTGACCACATATTAAAGAAGGTCTTGTAAATTGCAGTGTGTTTAAAAATTCTTAAACAAATGATATAAATGCAGATGACAATGAATGTATTGTTAAATATTCAACAACAATACTACTGTTGTGTTTTATGGATATATTATCTGTTTATAAGCTGTTAAGGAAGCATAATTTGAGTTTGACACTCGTGGGGTAAACGTTTAGGGTAAACCTATAAAGTTATCCAAAGCAAAGACCAATCACATAACATCAGGAAACCTTACTTTCTGGGATATTGCCCAAATGTTTTTTTTAACATTGTGGTATTTGTTTCAACTATTAATAAATGAATGAATGAAAAATACATAACCACCATATTATGTTTTAGATTGTAATTTATCTCCTGTTGAATTATAATCCTGCCCAAGTTCTGTTTGAACCACACTGGGATAATATACATTATGAAGTCATGACAATTTGAAATCAGTTACCCTGGGCTGGAGTGGTCGTGGTTGTTGTAGTCGGAGCTGTTGGAGCTGTAGTTGTTGTAGATGGGACTGTAGTTGCTGATGTTGGAGCTGTAGTTGCTGTGGTTGGAGCTGTAGTTGCTGTGGTTGGAGCTGTAGTTGTTGTAGTTGGGACTGTAGTTGCTGTGATTGGAGCTGTAGTTGCTGTGGTTGGACCTGTAGTTGCTGTAGTTGGGGCTGTAGTTGGAGCTGTAATTGTTGTAGATGGGACTGTAGTTGCTGTGGTTGGAGCTGTAGTTGCTGTGTTTGGACCTGTAGTTGCTGTAGTTGGGGCTGTAGTTGGAGCTGTAGTTGTTGTAGTTGGGACTGTAGTTGCTGTGGTTGGAGCTGTAGTTGCTGTGTTTGGACCTGTAGTTGCTGTAGTTGGGGCTGTAGTTGGAGCTGTAATTGTTGTAGATGGGACTGTAGTTGCTGATGTTGGAGCTGTAGTTGCTGTGGTTGGAGCTGTAGTTATTGTAGTTGGGACTGTAGTTGTTGTGATCGGAGCTGTAGTTGCTGTGGTTGGAGCTGTAGTTGTTGTAGTTGGGACTGTAGTTGCTGTGATTGGAGCTGTAGTTGCTGTGGTTGGAGCTGTAGTTGCTGTGGTTGGAGCTGTAGTTGCTGTAGTTGGGACTGTAGTTGCTGTGATTGGAGCTGTAGTTGTTGAAGATGGGACTGTAGTTGCTGATGTTGGAGCTGTAGTTGCTGTGGTTGGAGCTGTAGTTGTTGTAGTTGGGACTGTAGTTGCTGTGATTGGAGCTGTAGTTGTTGTAGATGGGACTGTAGTTGCTGATGTTGGAGCTGTAGTTGCTGTAGTTGGAGCTGCAGTTGCTGTGGTTGGAGCTGTACTTGCTGTAGTTGGAGCTGTAGTTGTTGTAGTTGGGACTGTAGTTGCTGTGGTTGGAGCTGTAGTTGCTGTGGTTGGAGCTGTAGTTGCTGTGGTTGGAGCTGTAGTTGTTGTAGATGGGACTGTAGTTGCTGATGTTGGAGCTGTAGTTGATGTAGTTGGAGCTGCAGTTGCTGTGGTTGGAGCTGTAGTTGCTGTCGTTGGAGCTGTAGTTGTTGTAGTTGGGACTGTAGTTGCTGTGGTTGGAGCTGTAGTTGCTGTGGTTGGAGCTGTAGTTGCTGTGGTTGGAGCTGTAGTTGTTGTAGTTGGGACTGTAGTTGCTGTGATTGGAGCTGTAGTTGCTGTGGTTGGAGCTGTAGTTGCTGTGTTTGGGACTGTAGTTGTTGTAGTTGGGACTGTAGTTGCTGTGGTTGGAGCTGTAGTTGCTGTGGTTGGAGCTGTAGTTGTTGTAGGTGGGACTGTAGTTGCTGTGGTTGGAGCTGTAGTTGCTGTGGTTGGAGCTCTAGTTGCTGTGGTTGGAGCTGTAGTTGTTGTAGATGGGACTGTAGTTGCTGATGCTGGAGCTGTAGTTGCTGTGGTTAGAGCTGTAGTTGTTGTAGTTGGGACTGTAGTTGCTGTGATTGGAGCTGTAGTTGTTGTAGATGGGACTGTAGTTGCTGATATTGGAGCTGTAGTTGCTGTGGTTGGAGCTGCAGTTGCTGTGGTTGGAGCTGTAGTTGCTGTAGTTGGAGCTGTAGTTGTTGTAGTTGGGACTGTAGTTGCTGTGGTTGGAGCTGTAGTTGTTGTAGTTGGGACTGTAGTTGCTGTGATTGGAGCTGTAGTGGCTGTGGTTGGAGCTGTAGTTACTGTGGTTGGAGCTGTAGTTGCTGTGGTTGGAGCTGTAGTTGTTGTAGATGGGACTGTAGTTGCTGATGTTGGAGCTGTAGTTGCTGTGGTTGGAGCTGTAGTTGTTGTAGTTAGGACTGTAGTTGCTGTGATTGGAGCTGTAGTTGCTGTGGTTGGAGCTGTAGTTGTTGTAGATGGGACTGTAGTTGCTGATGTTGGAGCTGTAGTTGCTGTGGTTGGAGCTGTAGTTGTTGTAGTTAGGACTGTAGTTGCTGTGATTGGAGCTGTAGTTGCTGTGGTTGGAGCTGTAGTTGTTGTAGTTGGGACTGTAGTTGCTGTGGTTGGAGCTGTAGTTGCTGTGTTTGGACCTGTAGTTGCTGTAGTTGGGGCTGTAGTTGGAGCTGTAATTGTTGTAGATGGGACTGTAGTTGCTGATGTTGGAGCTGTAGTTGCTGTGGTTGGAGCTGTAGTTGCTGTGGTTGGAGCTGTAGTTGTTGTAGTTGGGACTGTAGTTGCTATGATCGGAGCTGTAGTTGCTGTGGTTGGAGCTGTAGTTGTTGTAGTTGGGACTGTAGTTGCTGTGATTGGAGCTGTAGTTGCTGTGGTTGGAGCTGTAGTTGCTCTGGTTGGGACTGTAGTTGTTGTAGTTGGGACTGTAGTTGCTGTGGTTGGAGCTGTAGTTGCTGTGGTTGGAGCTGTAGTTGTTGTAGTTGGGACTGTAGTTGCTGTGGTTGGAGCTGTAGTTGCTGTGGTTGGAGCTCTAGTTGCTGTGGTTGGAGCTGTAGTTGTTGTAGATGGGACTGTAGTTGCTGTGATTGGAGCTGTAGTTGTTGTAGATGGGACTGTAGTTGCTGATATTGGAACTGTAGTTGCTGTGGTTGGAGCTGCAGTTGCTGTGGTTGGAGCTGTCGTTGCTGTCGTTGGAGCTGTAGTTGTTGTAGTTGGGACTGTAGTTGCTGTGGTTGGAGCTGTAGTTGTTGTAGATGGGACTGTAGTTGCTGATATTGGAGCTGTAGTTGTTGTAGTTGGGACTGTAGTTGCTGTGGTTGGAGCTGTAGTTGTTGTAGTTGGGACTGTAGTTGCTGTGATTGGAGCTGTAGTGGCTGTGGTTGGAGCTGTAGTTGCTGTGGTTGGAGCTGTAGTTGCTGTGGTTTGAGCTGTAGTTGTTGTAGTTGGGACTGTAGTTGCTGTGATTGGAGCTGTAGTTGTTGTAGATGGGACTGTAGTTGCTGATGTTGGAGCTGTAGTTGCTGTGGTTGGAGCTGTAGTTGTTGTAGATGGGACTGTAGTTGCTGTGATTGGAGCTGTAGTTGCTGTGGTTGGAGCTGTAGTTGTTGTAGTTGGGACTGTAGTTGCTGTGGTTGGAGCTGTAGTTGCTGTGTTTGGACCTGTAGTTGCTGTAGTTGGGGCTGTAGTTGGAGCTGTAATTGTTGTAGATGGGACTGTAGTTGCTGATGTTGGAGTTGTAGTTGCTGTGGTTGGAGCTGTAGTTGCTGTGGTTGGAGCTGTAGTTGTTGTAGTTGTGACTGTAGTTGCTGTGATTGGAGCTGTAGTTGCTGTGGTTGGAGCTGTAGTTGTTGTAGTTGGGACTGTAGTTGCTGTGGTTGGAGCTGTAGTTGTTGTAGTTGGGACTGTAGTTGCTGTGATTGGAGCTGTAGTTGCTGTGGTTGGAGCTGCAGTTGCTGTGGTTGGAGCTGTAGTTGCTGTCGTTGGAGCTGTAGTTGTTGTAGTTGGGACTGTAGTTGCTGTGGTTGGAGCTGTAGTTGTTGTAGTTGGGACTGTAGTTGCTGTGATTGGAGCTGTAGTTGCTGTGGTTGGAGCTGTAGTTGCTGTTGTTGGAGCTGTAGTTGTTGTAGTTGGGACTGTAGTTGCTGTGATTGGAGCTGTAGTTGTTGTAGATGGGACTGTAGTTGCTGTGGTTGGAGCTGTAGTTGCTGTGGTTGGAGCTGTAGTTGTTGTAGATGGGACTGTAGTTGCTGTGATTGGAGCTGTAGTTGCTGTGGTTGGAGCTGTAGTTGTTGTAGTTGGGACTGTAGTTGCTGTGGTTGGAGCTGTAGTTGCTGTGTTTGGACCTGTAGTTGCTGTAGTTGGGGCTGTAGTTGGAGCTGTAATTGTTGTAGATGGGACTGTAGTTGCTGATGTTGGAGTTGTAGTTGCTGTGGTTGGAGCTGTAGTTGCTGTGGTTGGAGCTGTAGTTGTTGTAGTTGGGACTGTAGTTGCTATGATCGGAGCTGTAGTTGCTGTGGTTGGAGCTGTAGTTGTTGTAGTTGGGACTGTAGTTGCTGTGGTTGGAGCTGTAGTTGCTGTGGTTGGAGCTGTAGTTGCTGTGGTTGGGACTGTAGTTGCTGTGGTTGGAGCTGTAGTTGTTGTAGTTGGGACTGTAGTTGCTGTGATTGGAGCTGTAGTTGTTGTAGATGGGACTGTAGTTGCTGATGTTGGAGCTGTAGTTGCTGTAGTTGGAGCTGCAGTTGCTGTGGTTGGAGCTGTAGTTGCTGTCGTTGGAGCTGTAGTTGTTGTAGTTGGGACTGTAGTTGCTGTGATTGGAGCTGTAGTTGTTGTAGATGGGACTGTAGTTGCTGATGTTGGAGCTGTAGTTGCTGTAGTTGGAGCTGCAGTTGCTGTGATTGGAGCTGTAGTTGCTGTCGTTGGAGCTGTAGTTGTTGTAGTTGGGACTGTAGTTGCTGTGGTTGGAGCTGTAGTTGCTGTGGTTGGAGCTGTAGTTGTTGTAGTTGGGACTGTAGTTGCTGTGATTGGAGCTGTAGTTGCTGTGGTTGGAGCTGTAGTTGGGACTGTAGTTTCTGTGGTTGGAGCTGTAGTTGCTGTGGTTGGAGCTCTAGTTTCTGTGGTTGGAGCTGTAGTTGTTGTAGATGGGACTGTAGTTGCTGATGCTGGAGCTGTAGTTGCTGTGGTTGGAGCTGTAGTTGCTGTGGTTGGAGCTGTAGTTGTTGTAGATGGGACTGTAGTTGCTGTGATTGGAGCTGTAGTTGTTGTAGATGGGACTGTAGTTGCTGTGGTTGGAGCTGTAGTTGCTGTGGTTGGAGCTGTAGTTGCTGTGGTTGGGGTTCTAGTTGCTGTGGTTGGAGCTGTAGTTGTTGTAGTTGGGACTGTAGTTGCTTTGATTGGAGCTGTAGTTGTTGTAGATGGGACTGTAGTTGCTGATGTTGGAGCTGTAGTTGCTGTGGTTGGAGCTCTAGTTGCTGTTGTTGGAGCTGCAGTTGCTGTGGTTGGAGCTGTAGTTGCTGTCGTTGGAGCTGTAGTTGTTGTAGTTGGGACTGTAGTTGCTGTGGTTGGAGCTGTAGTTGTTGTAGTTGGGACTGTAGTTGCTGTGATTGGAGCTGTAGTTGCTGTGGTTGGAGCTGTAGTTGCTGTGGTTGGAGCTGTAGTTGTTGTAGTTGGGACTGTAGTTGCTGTGATTGGAGCTGTAGTTGTTGTAGATGGGACTGTAGTTGCTGATGTTGGAGCTGTAGTTGCTGTGGTTGGAGCTCTAATTGCTGTGGTTGGAGCTGCAGTTGCTGTGGTTGGAGATGTAGTTGCTGTCGTTGGAGCTGTAGTTGTTGTAGTTGGGACTGTAGTTGCTGTGGTTGGAGCTGTAGTTGTTGTAGTTGGGACTGTAGTTGCTGTGATTGGAGCTGTAGTTGCTGTGGTTGGAGCTGTATTTGCTGTGGTTGGAGCTGTAGTTGTTGTAGTTTGGACTGTAGTTGCTGTGATTGGAGCTGTAGTTGTTGTAGATGGGACTGTAGTTGCTGTGATTGGAGCTGTAGTTGTTGTAGATGGGACTGTAGTTGCTGTGATTGGAGCTGTAGTTGTTGTAGATGGGACTGTAGTTGCTGTGATTGGAGCTGTAGTTGTTGTAGATGGGACTGTAGTTGCTGATGTTGGAGCTGTAGTTGCTGTGGTTGGAGCTGTAGTTGTTGTAGTTTGGACTGTAGTTGCTGTGATTGGAGCTGTAGTTGTTGTAGATGGGACTGTAGTTGCTGATGTTGGAGCTCTAGTTGCTGTGGTTGGAGCTGCAGTTGCTGTGGTTGGAGCTGTAGTTGCTGTCGTTGGAGCTGTAGTTGTTGTAGTTGGGACTGTAGTTGCTGTGGTTGGAGCTGTAGTTGTTGTAGTTGGGACTGTAGTTGCTGTGATTGGAGCTGTAGTTGCTGTGGTTGGAGCTGTAGTTGCTGTGGTTGGAGCTGTAGTTGCTGTGGTTGGAGCTGTAGTTGTTGTAGTTGGGACTGTAGTTGCTGTGATTGGAGCTGTAGTTGTTGTAGATGGGACTGTAGTTGCTGATGCTGGAGCTGTAGTTGCTGTGGTTGGAGCTGTAGTTGCTGTGGTTGGAGCTGTAGTTGCTGTGGTTGGAGCTGTAGTTGTTGTGGTTGGAGCTGTAGTTGCTGTGGTTGGAGCTGTAGTTGTTGTAGTTGGGACTGTAGTTGCTGTGATTGGAGCTGTAGTTGCTGTGGTTGGAGCTGTAGTTGGAGCTGCAGTTGCTGTGGTTGGAGCTGTAGTTGCTGTGGTTGGAGCTGTAGTTGTTGTAGTTGGGACTGTAGTTGCTGTGGTTGGAGCTGTAGTTGCTGTGGTTGGAGCTGTAGTTGCTGTGGTTGGAGCTGTAGTTGCTGTGGTTGGAGCTGTAGTTGCTGTGGTTGGAGCTCTAGTTGCTGTGGTTGGATCTGTAGTTGTTGTAGTTGGGACTGTAGTTGCTGTGGTTGGAGCTGTAGTTGCTGTGATTGGAGCTGTAGTTGCTGTGGTTGGAGCTGTAGTTGGGACTGTAGTTGCTGTGGTTGGAGCTGTAGTTGTTGTAGTTGGGGCTGTAGTTGCTGTGGTTGGAGCTGTAGTTGCTGTGGTTGGAGCTCTAGTTGCTGTGGTTGGAGCTGTAGTTGTTGTAGTTGGGACTGTAGTTGCTGTGGTTGGAGCTGTAGTTGCTGTGATTGGAGCTGTAGTTGCTGTGGTTGGAGCTGTAGTTGGGACTGTAGTTGCTGTGGTTGGAGCTGTAGTTGTTGTAGTTGGGGCTGTAGTTGCTGTGGTTGGAGCTGTAGTTGCTGTGATTGGAGCTGTAGTTGCTGTGGTTGGAGCTGTAGTTGTTGTAGTTGGGGCTGTAGTTGCTGTGGTTGGAGCTGTAGTTGTTGTAGTTGGGGCTGTAGTTGCTGTGGTTGGAGCTGTAGTTGCTGTGGTTGGAGCTCTAGTTGCTGTGGTTGGAGCTGTAGTTGTTGTAGTTGGGACTGTAGTTGCTGTGGTTGGAGCTGTAGTTGCTGTGATTGGAGCTGTAGTTGCTGTGGTTGGAGCTGTAGTTGGGACTGTAGTTGCTGTGGTTGGAGCTGTAGTTGTTGTAGTTGGGGCTGTAGTTGCTGTGGTTGGAGCTGTAGTTGCTGTGATTGGAGCTGTAGTTGCTGTGGTTGGAGCTGTAGTTGTTGTAGTTGGGGCTGTAGTTGCTGTGGTTGGAGCTGTAGTTGCTGTGTTTGGAGCTGTGGTTGGAGCTCTAGTTGTTGTAGATGGGACTGTAGTTGCTGATGTTGGAGCTGTAGTTGTTGTAGTTGGGACTGTAGTTGCTGTGGTTGGAGCTGTAGTTGCTGTGGTTGGAGCTGTAGTTGCTGTGGTTGGAGCTGTAGTTGCTGTGGTTGGAGCTGTAGTTGTTGTAGGTGGGACTGTAGTTGCTGTGGTTGGAGCTGTAGTTGGGGCTGTAGTTGCTGTGGTTGGAGCTGTAGTTGCTGTGTTTGGAGCTGTAGTTGCTGTAGTTGGAGCTCTAGTTGTTGTAGATGGGACTGTAGTTGCTGATGTTGGAGCTGTAGTTGCTGTGGTAGGAGCTGTAGTTGCTGTGGTTGGGACTGTAGTTGCTGTAGTTGGAGCTGTCGTGGTTGGAGCTGCCGTGGTTGGAGCTGCCGTTGTTGGAGCTGTCGTGGCTGTTACTACAATTGTTGTTTGATTAACATCTGTGGTCCGTGTTGATTATGTAAAGAGACGTTATGAAATGAGAAAAAAAGTTAAGGAATCCTGAGTAGAAGAAAATCAAAGATGACTTGAACATAACACATATCCTCTGTCTCCCCTGAACAAGCTGCTTCATTACAACCGAGTGGGAAACTTATCAATCCATATGTGTTTTTGTGCTGACACAAGCAAAACCTTGTGGATAAGTAGATAAAGTATGAGAGGAAGGACGACTTATCAGATTTGAGTTGTGTTTCTAAACATGCAGGTTTTATCATTTGGTGACAATTGAAACAGCAGTTTCTACCAAGTTTGATACAAGGAAATAAAACGCTGCTACTCAAACAAAGTGAACAAAAGGAACTGAACATATTTAAAGCACAACACAGACTATATGTCTGTAAACCTAAATCACTGAGCTGCAAAGCAATGCCAAGCTCAAGAATGCGTAACAACCTTGTTCTGATCGAGTTCTATAAACACTATGTCTAACAAGCCACTGCTGTGAACCAGTTCAGAATCAATTTCAACCAAGATTTGCTGACCCAAGCCTGGAAAACAAGCTGTAAGCAGCATCTTCATCACTACCATCTGACATCAGGCTGAACCTAAGAGAAGAAGCTCCAACCCGCGTGTCAGAGAGCTGCTGTGATACATCTCTTCAATAATTGAATGTTGCCTTGAAAGGATGTCGTGAAATTTGAAATTGGCCTTGAGTCAAAGTCTGTTGGTCTGTATTTTATTAGCCTTAATTTAACCATGTTAGTCCCATTGAGATGAAGAGTCTCTTTTACAAGGGAAATTATTATTTTCTCTTTTTTAGTATTAATTACAATCAGATGTAAGACATGTATACAGTGTCTAAAAGTGCTGCCAATAAACCAAGTAAAGATCCACTCCAGGTGAGAGAGTGGAACCTGAGTCTGCCGGCCAGGATTTACAGTTGTGTACTTGTTAATGATTCTCCTATGTCCTTGACAAAGATCCATTCAAGTATCAAATGTCATCTTGGAAATGAAGTAAACCCAATGAATTGTTTCTTTTCAATCCCATTTAATCAAGTAATTACTTGATTCATCTCTGGAAACCCTTTACCAAGTTTTTATAACTTTAGGATGGTTTAGTTATAAAGTTGTATCTGTAATTATTCTCATGATTAGTCTTAATTAATCCTGTGTTATAACCTGTTGCAACAAAATAACACATTTTCTTTAGGTTTAATTATTGTTGTCTTATCTTACTTGCAGAAAATTATATTTATTTCATCAAACAACAATAGTAAGTTTTTGAAGGAGACACCAATAGCAGGCAAAAACATACAACATTATTTTTCAGAATTTCAAATAGATAACACATAATAACACACATGAATCACTAATCACCACTGAGCTGCTCTTTAAGTACTGTACAGTTTACTCTCCTAAATTACGTATCATAAAATGCAAACAATAATTGCAATGAATTCTGACCTTGGGCACAGGATGCATGAAAATATCCAAGCAAAAATATACAATAGAGGATTGTTCTTTCCATGATGGGTGGTGTTACTCCTCACTTCTACAAGAACAGAGTGGTAGTTGGCTTTGATTACTAATGTGCTTAAGTTGTGCTTTGCTCCTCCTTCAGCTCCAGAGAGCGTGACAAGGTCGCAGTGATAGAGGCTGCAGTCATATAACCAGAAAAACCAGGTAAGCTATCAGACGTGCATGTATACAAAATACACAACACACTACAAACGAAAGTATCACCAAAAAAAAAACTAAAAAGAGGAGACGGACAAACCAGTTCTTCAAAAATAATTACAACTCGTCATAGTTTGCAATGATTGGTGAGAAAGTCTTTGTTTTTTTCGGTCAGAAAAATTAAATTTTTTGAAGATTACAGTTTATATTGTAAGTTGTAGTTCACACATGGAATGCTGAGAATCAATTAGTGAGTGTTTAAGGACAGTATGCGTTTGATTTTTACACATATGAAAAGGTTACTTAAGTGGAACTTGAACACATATGACACCATGATGTTCAACATAACCCCAACATGAAAATATTGATTTCATCCTGTATTTATTATCATTGATTGTCTGTTCCTGGGGGCTTTTCAAATTGAATGATGGAGTTATTATGTAAAAAACAGAGTTCATCATGACGTGTTGGCTCCAGTCAAATTGTTGTAGTTGGGGTAGTGGCTGTTGTAGTTAGGGTAAAATCAACTGTGCTGTGCTGCAAATATTTTACATGTTATTTAACAAATAAAAGGTGCATGAGGGGACTTCCAAGCTTCTGCATTTCCCCCAAAACACCTTCTCATGCACCTTGAGCACATCCAGCTACTTCTGGTGGTTTGGAAATAGATGTTGTGGATCTTTGCAGCACAGTGGAGCACAATTACATCTGATGTGTTTAGCTAACTGTCACAAAACTCAAATATTTCTTTCCATATATAATAAAGTCATTATGATGAACTCCCCTTTTACATTGTGTTAAAACTACACCACCAGTACAATTGTTTTTTTTACAATCTCTGTCCCCATGGAGCTTCTATGGGGCAACTATGGGACCCTTTCAATGGATTTCACTTTCACTGTGAAGTCTGTGCTGTTCAGGAGCGTCGTTCTAAAGAACTAAATGGAGAGAAAAACACAGAATAGACATCAGAAGATCAATCTCATTTCCTTCACCCCATCCATTTGTATTGTGTACATGCATTATCGTGGTTTATATTGAGTGAAGAGATTTAACGGAAGAGTTATTTTAACATTTCTGTTTTACGTACCTGATTGACACGCTCAGCGATGGTTCCATTGCTGAGCTCACCATACGTGGTGATTTTCATTTTTAGATATATTATTGCTGCGGTGCCTGCAGGGATTGACAACGCTTAACATTTAGAAATTAATTCAAACAACAGTGAATGATTAAATACTTATTCTATGTGAAAAGACTCCTTGTGAATAGATTAACTGTGGTCACTGATTTACTTTCTGGGATATTGCCCAAATGCTTTTTTTAACATTGTGGTGCTTGTGTCAACTATTAACAAATGAATGAATGAAAAATACATAACCACCATATTATGTTTTAGATTGTAATCTATCTCCGGTTGAATTATAATCCTGCCGAAGATCTGTTTTAACCACACTGGGATAATATACATTATGAAGTCATGACAATTTGAAATCAGTTACCTGGAGGTGTTGTAGTTGTGGCTGGAGGTGTTGTAGTTGTGGCTGGAGGTGTTGTAGTTGGGGCTGGAGGTGTTGTAGTTGGGGCTGGAGGTGTTGTAGTTGTGGCTGGAGATGTTGTAGTTGGGGCTGGAGGTGTTGTAGTTGTGGCTGGAGGTGTTGTAGTTGTGGCTGGAGGTGTTGTAGTTGGGGCTGGGGGTGTTGTAGTTGTGGCTGGAAGTGTTGTAGCTGGGGCTGGAGGTGTTATAGTTGGGGCTGGAGGTGTTGTAGTTGGGGCTGGGGGTGTTGTAGTTGTGGCTGGAGGTGTTGTAGCTGGGGCTGGAGGTGTTGTAGTTGTGGCAGGAGGTGTTGTAGTTGTAGTTGGGGCTGTAGTTGTTGTAGTTGGGGCTGTAGTTGTTGTGGTTGGGACTGTAGTTGTTGTGGTTGGAGCTGTAGTTGGAGCTGTAGTTGTTATGGTTGGGACTGTAGTTGGGACTGAAGTTGGAGCTGTAGATGTGGTTGGAGCTGTAGTTGTTGTAGTTGGGGCTGTAGTTGTGGTTGGAGCTGTAGCTGTTGTGGTTGGGACTGTAGTTGGTGTGGTTGGGACTGTAGTTGTTGTAGTTGGGGCTGTAGTTGTGGTTGGAGCTGCAGTTGGAGCTGTAGTTGTTGTGGTTGGGACTGTAGTTGTTGAGGTTGGGGCTGTAGTTGTGGTTGGAGCTGTAGTTGTTGTGGTTGGAGCTGTAGTTGCTGTGGTTGGAGCTGTAGTTGCTGTGGTTGGAGCTGCCGTGGTTGGAGCTGCCGTAGTTGCGGTAGCTGCGGCTGTAGTTGCTCTGGTTGGAGCTGTAGTTGCTGTGGTTGGAGCTGCCGTGGTTGGAGCTGTAGTGGTTGGAGCTGCCGTAGTTGTTGCAGTTGGGGCTGTAGTTGCTGTGGTTGGAGCTGTAGTTGCTGTGGTTGGAGCTGTAGTTGCTGTGGTTGGAGCTGCCGTGGTTGGAGCTGCCGTCGTTGCGGTAGCTGCGGCTGTAGTTGCTGTGGTTGGAGCTGTAGTTGCTGTGGTTGGAGCTGTAGTTGCTGTGGTTGGAGCTGCCGTGGTTGGAGCTGTAGTGGTTGGAGCTGCCGTAGTTGTTGCAGTTGGGGCTGTAGTTGCTGTGGTTGGAGCTGTAGTTATTGTAGTTGCGGCTGTAGTTGCTGTGGTCGGAGCTGCCGTGGTTGGAGCTGCCGTGGTTGGAGCTGCCGTAGTTGCGGTAGCTGCGGCTGTAGTTGCTGTGGTTGGAGCTGTAGTTGCTGTGGTTGGAGCTGCCGTGGTTGGAGCTGCCGTAGTTGTTGCAGTTGGGGCTGTAGTTGCTGTGGTTGGAGCTGTAGTTATTGTAGTTGCGGCTGTAGTTGCTGTGGTTGGAGCTGCCGTGGTTGGAGCTGCCGTGGTTGGAGCTGCCGTAGTTGCGGTAGCCGTGGTTGGAGCTGCCGTGGTTGGAGCTGTAGTGGTTGTTACTACAGTTGTTGTTGGATTAGCAGTTGTGGTCCGTGTTGATTATGTAAAGAGACGTTATGAAAGAGAGAAAAGAAGTTAAGGAATCCTGAGTAGAAGAAAATCAAAGATGACTTGAACATAACACATATCCTCTGTCTCCCCTGAACAAGCTGCTTCATTACAACCGAGTGGGAAACTTATCAATCCATATGTGTTTTTGTGCTGACACAACCAAAACCTTGTGGATAAGTAGATAAAGTATGAGAGGAAGGACGACTTATCAGATTTGAGTTGTGTTTCTAAACATGCAGGTTTTATCATTTGGCATCAATTGAAACAGCAGTTTCTACCAAGTTTGATACAAGGAAATAAAACGCTGCTTCTCAAACAAAGTGAACAAAAGGAACTGAACATATTTAAAGCACAACACAGACTATATGTCTGTAAACCTAAATCACTGAGCTGCAAAGCAATGCCAAGCTCAAGAATGCGTAACAACCTTGTTCTGATCGAGTTCTATAAACACTATGTCTAACAAGCCACTGCTGTGAACCAGTTCAGAATCAATTTCACCCAAGATTTGCTGACCCAAGCCTGAAAAACAAGCTGTAAGCAGCATCTTCATCACTACCATCTGACACCAGGCTGAACCTAAGAGAAGAAGCTCCAACCCGCGTGTCAGAGAGCTGCTGTGATACATCTCTTCAATAATTTAATGTTGCCTTGAAAGGATGTCGTGAAATTTGAAATTGGCCTTGAGTCAAAGTCTGTTGGTCTGTATTTTATTAGCCTTAATTTAACCATGTTAGTCCCATTGAGATGAAGAGTCTCTTTTACAAGGGAAATTATTATTTTCTCTTTTTTATTACAATCAGATGTAAGACATGTATACAGTGTCTAAAAGTGCTGCCAATAAACCAAGTAAAGATCCACTCCAGGTGAGAGAGTGGAACCTGAGTCTGCCGGCCAGGATTTACAGTTGTGTACTTGTTAATGATTCTCCTATGTCCTTGACAAAGATCCATTCAAGTATCAAATGTCATCTTGGAAATTAAGTAAACCCAATGAATTGTTTCTTTTCAATCCCATTTAATCAAATAATTACTTGATTCATCTCTGGAAACCTTTTACCAAGTTTTTATAACTTTAGGATGGTTTAGTCCAAAAGTCGTATCTGTAATTATTCTCATGATTAGTCTTAATTAATCCTGTGTTATAACATGTTGCAACAAAATAACACTTTTTCTTTTGGTTTAATTATTGTTGTTTTATGTTGCTTGCAGCAAATTATATTTATTTCATCAGACAACAATAGTAAGTTTTTGAAGGAGACACCAATAGCAGGCAAAAACATATAACATTATTTTTCAGAATTTCAAATAGATAACACATAATAACACACATGAATCACTAATCACCACTGAGCTGCTCTTCAAGTACTCTACAGCAGTGGTCGCCAACCCGTCGATCGCGATCTACCGGTCGATCTCGCAGTCTTCACTGTCAATCCCCGAACTCTCTGGACCCAGCTGTGAGTCGGTTGTCTGTTTTTCACACGCGCTGTGTGTCCGCTACTGGCGGCGGAGCTGCAGGTTTATCTCCTGCATTTCCTTCAAGAACAAGTTGGTTCATGTACTAAAGTAAATGTCAGGACTCTACGGTATGAAGATGCGCATCTTTCGGTCTGTCGATAACAAACAAAGCCCCGTTGGAACAAATGAGTGGATTCAGAAGGTGAAACGCTGGAGTGCTTTTACTTTGAAACGGGTTCGGGAAGTGATGTTAATACGTTTGTGTCATAGAGAGATAAACATTGTGGTTCACAGCAGAATAAACAGAGAAGATGATCTTTCAACTGAGTTTGAATGTTTATCTGATGAATTTATGTCACAAACAAATGGTTGCAACACTTTCTGTATGCCTTTTCAAGATAAAAGCACTCAAGCGTTTCTGTTGATGGAATCCATTCCATCAACAGGGTTTTTTATTGTGAAATATTTGCTGGAGCGGAAGATGCACGGCTTCATACTGTGTAGTACTGGTATTTATTTGAGTACAAGGGACTTCTGTCATACAGAGCAATTATCCTATTTGTGGCCATATTAAAATCAAAGCCTATATTTAAAAACCTTGTGCTGCAGTAGCAGCTCCTCTGCAGAACATGTTGTGGAACTGAGAAGCTACATATTTTGCATTGTAAATATGAATTGATATTATATTTGAATATTGTGCATTGAATAGAAACATTTGCACAACTGCCTTTCTTTGTGTATATTTATTTCTTGTACATTCAGCCTTTAACAGAAATTGCAAAAAATAATAAGTATGACCCTCCTAAGTGGGTTTTTTGGAAGATATCAACAAAATCACGACTGTTTGCTGTCCTGGCTCCTAAACGGTGGAATGAGCTCCACATGGATATCAGGACAGAAAGTCTACACATCTTCCGCCGCAAACTAAAAACACACCTCTTCCGACTATACCGTGAATAAAAGTTTAAACTAACAATTTAGTAGCACTTAAATGGCACTTACTTATAGCACTTTGTAGTTTAGCTTTTTGGAAGAAATTGTACTTTCTTGATTCTTGTTGTTCTGGGTTTGTTCCTCATGGTTGATGCACTTATTGTGAGTCGCTTTGGATAAAAGTGTCACCTAAATGAAATGTAATGTAATGGTAGATCTCGGCTTAAGTTTGGAATTAAAAAGTGATCTTGGGCTCGAAAAGGCTGGTGACCACTGCTCTACAGTTTACTCTCCTAAATTACGTATTATAAAATGCAGACAATAATTGCAATGAATTCTGACCTGTACAGGATGCATGAAAATATCCAAGCAGAAATATACAATAGAGGATTGTTCTTTCCATGATGGGTGGTGTTACTCCTCACTACTACAAGAACAGAGTGGTAGTTTGTCTTTGATTACTAATGTGCTGAAGTTGTGCTTTGCTCCTCCTTCAGCTCCAGAGAGCGTGACAAGGTATCAGTGATAGAGGCTGTGGTCATATAACCGGAAAAAACAGGTAAGCTATCAGACGTGCATGTTTACAAAATACACAACACACTACAAACGAAATCAAGTATCACAACAAAAAAACTGAAAAGATAAAAAAAACGGGAGATGGACAAACCAGTTCTTCAAAAATAATTACAACTCGTCATAGTTTGCAAGGTCTTTGTTTTTTTTGTCAGAAAAATAACTATCTTTGAAGATTACAGTTTATATTGTAAGTTGTAGTTCACACATAGAATGCTGAGAATCAATTAGTGAGTGTTTAAGGACAGTACATGTTTGATTTTTAAACATATGAAAAGGTTACTTGAGTGGAACTTGAACACATGACACCATGATGTTCAACATAAACCCAACATGAAAATATTGATTTCATCCTGTATTTATTATCAGTGATTGTCCGTTCCTAAGGGCTTTTCAACTTGAATGATGGAGTTATTATGTAAAAAACACAGTTCATCATGACGTGTTAGCTCCAGTCAAATTGTTGTAGTTTGGTTAGTGGTTGTAGTTGGGGTTGTTGTTGTATTTGGGGTAGTGGTTGTTGTAGTTGGGGTAGTGGTTGTAGTTGTTGGGGTGGTGGTTGTTGGGTTTGTGGTTGTCAGGGTAGTGGTTGTTGTTGTTGGAGTAGTGGTTGTTGTTGTTGGAGTAGTGGTTGTTGGTGTAGTGGTTGTTGTTGGGGTAGCTGTTGTTGTGGGGGATGTGGTTGTTGTTGTCGGAGTAGTGGTTGTTGTTGGGGTAGCTGTTGTTGTTGTGGGGGATGTGGTTGGGGTTGGAGTAGTTGTCGTGGTTGGAGTTGGAGTAGTTGTCGGCGTTGGAGTAGTTGTCGTGGTTGGGGTTGGAGTAGTTGTTGTGGTTGGGGTTGGAGTAGTTGTCGTGGTTGGGGTTGGAGTAGTTGTCGTGGTTGGGGTTGGAGTTGTTGTCGTGGTTGGGGTTGGAGTAGTTGTCGTGGTTGGGGTTGGAGTAGTTGTCGGGGTTGGGGTTTGAGTTGTTGTCGTGGTTGGGGTTGGAGTAGTTGTCGTGGTTGGGGTTGGAGTAGTTGTCGGGGTGGGAGTAGTTGTCATGGTTGGGGTTGGAGTAGTTGTTGGGGTTGGAGTAGCTGTCGTGGTTGGGGTTGGAGTAGTTGTCGTGGTTGGGGTTGGAGTAGTTGTCGTGGTTGGGGTTGGAGTAGTTGTCGTAGTTGGGGTTGGAGTAGTTGTCGGGGTTGGAGTAGTTGTCGTGGTTGGGGTTGGAGTAGTTGTCGTGGTTGGGGTTGGAGTAGTTGTCGTAGTTGGGGTTGGAGTAGTTGTCGGGGTTGGGGTTTGAGTTGTTGTCGTGGTTGGGGTTGGAGTAGTTGTCGTGGTTGGGGTTGGAGTAGTTGTCGGGGTTGCAGTAGTTGTCGTGGTTAGAGTTGGAGTAGTTGTCGTTGTTGGGGTTGGAGTAGTTGTCGTGGTTGGCGTTGGAGTAGTTGTCGTGGTTGGGGTTGGAGTAGTTGTTGTGGTTGGGGTTGGAGTAGTTGTCGTGGTTGGGGTTGGAGTAGTTGTCGTGGTTGGGGTTGGAGTTGTTGTCGTGGTTGGGGTTGGAGTAGTTGTCGTGGTTGGGGTTGGAGTAGTTGTCGGGGTTGGGGTTTGAGTTGTTGTCGTGGTTGGGGTTGGAGTAGTTGTCGTGGTTGGGGTTGGAGTAGTTGTCGGGGTGGGAGTAGTTGTCGTGGTTGGGGTTGGAGTAGTTGTTGGGGTTGGAGTAGCTGTCGTGGTTGGGGTTGGAGTAGTTGTCGTGGTTGGGGTTGGAGTAGTTGTCGTGGTTGGGGTTGGAGTAGTTGTCGTAGTTGGGGTTGGAGTAGTTGTCGGGGTTGGAGTAGTTGTCGTGGTTGGGGTTGGAGTAGTTGTCGTGGTTGGGGTTGGAGTAGTTGTCGTAGTTGGGGTTGGAGTAGTTGTCGGGGTTGGAGTAGTTGTCGTGGTTGGGGTTGGAGTAGTTGTTGGTGTTGGAGTAGTTGTCAGGGTTGGAGTAGTTGTCGTGGTTAGAGTTGGAGTAGTTGTCGTTGTTGGGGTTGGAGTAGTTGTCGTGGTTGGGGTTGGAGTAGTTGTCGTGGTTGGGGTTGGAGTAGTTGTCGTGGTTGGGGTTGGAGTTGTTGTTGTGGTTGGGGTTGGAATAGTTGTCGTGGTTGGGGTTGGAGTAGTTGTTGTGGTTGGGGTTGGAATAGTTGTCGTGGTTGGGGTTGGAGTAGTTGTTGTGGTTGGGGTTGGAGTTGTTGTCGTGGTTGGGGTTGGAGTAGTTGTCGTGGTTGGGGTTGGAATAGTTGTCGTGGTTGGGGTTGTTGTCGTGGTTGGGGTTGGAGTAGTTGTCGTGGTTGGGGTTGGAGTAGTTGTCGGGGTTGGAGTTGTTGTCGTGGTTGGGGTTGGAGTAGTTGTCGTGGTTGGGGTTGGAGTAGTTGTTGGTGTTGGAGTAGTTGTTGTGGTTGGGGTTGGAGTAGTTGTCAGGGTTGGAGTAGTTGTCGTGGTTGGGGTTGGAGTAGTTGTTGGTGTTGGAGTAGTTGTCGTGGTTGGGGTTGGAGTAGTTGTCGTGGTTGGGGTTGGAGTAGTTGTCGTAGTTGGGGTTGGAGTAGTTGTCGGGGTTGGGGTTTGAGTTGTTGTCGTGGTTGGGGTTGGAGTAGTTGTCGTGGTTGGGGTTGGAGTAGTTGTCGGGGTTGCAGTAGTTGTCGTGGTTAGAGTTGGAGTAGTTGTCGTTGTTGGGGTTGGAGTAGTTGTCGTGGTTGGCGTTGGAGTAGTTGTCGTGGTTGGGGTTGGAGTAGTTGTTGTGGTTGGGGTTGGAGTAGTTGTCGTGGTTGGGGTTGGAGTTGTTGTCGTGGTTGGGGTTGGAGTAGTTGTCGTGGTTGGGGTTGGAGTAGTTGTCGGGGTTGGGGTTTGAGTTGTTGTCGTGGTTGGGGTTGGAGTAGTTGTCGTGGTTGGGGTTGGAGTAGTTGTCGGGGTGGGAGTAGTTGTCGTGGTTGGGGTTGGAGTAGTTGTTGGGGTTGGAGTAGCTGTCGTGGTTGGGGTTGGAGTAGTTGTCGTGGTTGGGGTTGGAGTAGTTGTCGTGGTTGGGGTTGGAGTAGTTGTCGTAGTTGGGGTTGGAGTAGTTGTCGGGGTTGGAGTAGTTGTCGTGGTTGGGGTTGGAGTAGTTGTCGTGGTTGGGGTTGGAGTAGTTGTCGTAGTTGGGGTTGGAGTAGTTGTCGGGGTTGGAGTAGTTGTCGTGGTTGGGGTTGGAGTAGTTGTTGGTGTTGGAGTAGTTGTCAGGGTTGGAGTAGTTGTCGTGGTTAGAGTTGGAGTAGTTGTCGTTGTTGGGGTTGGAGTAGTTGTCGTGGTTGGGGTTGGAGTAGTTGTCGTGGTTGGGGTTGGAGTAGTTGTCGTGGTTGGGGTTGGAGTTGTTGTTGTGGTTGGGGTTGGAATAGTTGTCGTGGTTGGGGTTGGAGTAGTTGTTGTGGTTGGGGTTGGAATAGTTGTCGTGGTTGGGGTTGGAGTAGTTGTTGTGGTTGGGGTTGGAGTTGTTGTCGTGGTTGGGGTTGGAGTAGTTGTCGTGGTTGGGGTTGGAATAGTTGTCGTGGTTGGGGTTGTTGTCGTGGTTGGGGTTGGAGTAGTTGTCGTGGTTGGGGTTGGAGTAGTTGTCGGGGTTGGAGTTGTTGTCGTGGTTGGGGTTGGAGTAGTTGTCGTGGTTGGGGTTGGAGTAGTTGTTGGTGTTGGAGTAGTTGTTGTGGTTGGGGTTGGAGTAGTTGTCAGGGTTGGAGTAGTTGTCGTGGTTAGAGTTGGAGTAGTTGTCGTTGTTGGGGTTGGAGTAGTTGTCGTGGTTGGGGTTGGAGTAGTTGTCGTGGTTGGGGTTGGAGTAGTTGTCGTGGTTGGGGTTGGAGTAGTTGTCGTGGTTGGGGTTGGAGTAGTTGTTGTGGTTGGGGTTGGAATAGTTGTCGTGGTTGGGGTTGGAGTAGTTGTTGTGGTTGGGGTTGGAGTTGTTGTCGTGGTTGGGGTTGGAGTAGTTGTCGTGGTTGGGGTTGGAATAGTTGTCGTGGTTGGGGTTGTTGTCGTGGTTGGGGTTGGAGTAGTTGTCGTGGTTGGGGTTGGAGTAGTTGTTGGTGTTGGAGTAGTTGTCGTGGTTGGGGTTGGAGTAGTTGTCGTGGTTGGGGTTGGAGTAGTTGTCGTGGTTGGGGTTGGAGTAGTTGTCGTGGTTGGGGTTGGAGTAGTTGTTGTGGTTGGGGTTGGAATAGTTGTCGTGGTTGGGGTTGGAGTAGTTGTTGTGGTTGGGGTTGGAGTTGTTGTCGTGGTTGGGGTTGGAGTAGTTGTCGTGGTTGGGGTTGGAATAGTTGTCGTGGTTGGGGTTGTTGTCGTGGTTGGGGTTGGAGTAGTTGTCGTGGTTGGGGTTTGAGTAGTTGTCGGGGTTGGAGTTGTCGTGGTTGGGGTTGGAGTAGTTGTCGGGGTTGGAGTTGTTGTCGTGGTTGGGGTTGGAGTAGTTGTCGTGGTTGGGGTTGGAGTAGTTGTCGGGGTTGGAGTTGTTGTCGTGGTTGGGGTTGGAGTAGTTGTCGGGGTTGGAGTAGTTGTCGTGGTTGGGGTTGGAGTAGTTGTCGGGGTTGGAGTAGTTGTCGTGGTTGGGGTTGGAGTAGTTGCCGTGGTTGGGGTTGGAATAGTTGAAGTGGTTGGGGTTGTTGTCGTGGTTGGGGTTGGAGTAGTTGTCGTGGTTGGGGTTGTTGTCGTGGTTGGGGTTGGAGTAGTTGTCGTGGTTGGGGTTTGAGTAGTTGTCGGGGTTGGAGTTGTTGTGGTTGGGGTTGGAGTAGTTGTCGTGGTTGGGGTTGGAGTAGTTGTCGTGGTTGGGGTTGGAGTAGTTGTCGGGGTTGGAGTTGTTGTCGTGGTTGGGGTTGGAGTAGTTGTCGTGGTTGGGGTTGGAGTAGTTGTCGGGGTTGGAGTTGTTGTCGTGGTTGGAGTAGTTGTCGGGGTTGGAGTAGTTGTCGGGGTTGGAGTAGTTGTCGTGGTTGGGGTTGGAGTAGTTGTCGTGGTTGGGGTTGGAATAGTTGAAGTGGTTGGGGTTGTTGTCGTGGTTGGGGTTGGAGTAGTTGTCGTGGTTGGGGTTTGAGTAGTTGTCGGGGTTGGAGTTGTTGTGGTTGGGGTTGGAGTAGTTGTCGTGGTTGGGTTTGGAGTAGTGATTGTTGTAGTCGGGGTAGTGGTTGTAGTTGTTGGGGTGGTGGTTGTTGGGTTTGTGGTTGTTGTTGTCAGGGTAGTGGTTGTTGTTGTTGGAGTAGTGGTTGTTGGTGTAGTGGTTGTTGTTGGGGTAGCTGTTGTTGTTGTTGTGGTTGTTGTGGGGGATGTGGTTGGGGTTGGAGTAGTTGTCGTGGTTGGAGTTGGAGTAGTTGTCGGCGTTGAAGTACTTGTCGTGGTTGGGGTTGGAGTAGTTGTCGTGGTTGGGGTTGGAGTAGTTGTCGTGGTTGGGGTTGGAGTAGTTGTCGTGGTTGGGGTTGGAGTAGTTGTCGTGGTTGGGTTTGGAGTAGTAGTCGTGGTTGGGGTTGCAGTGGTTGTTGTAGTTGGGGTAGTGGTTGTTGTAGTTGGGGCAGTGGTTGTTGTCGTTGGGGTAGTGGTTGTTGTTGTTGGGGTAGCGGTTGTTGTAGTTGGGGTAGCAGTTGTTGTAGTTGGGGTAGCGGTTGTTGTTGTTGGGGTAGTGGTTGTTGTTGTCGGAGTAGTGGTTGTTGTAGTTGGGGTAGTGGTTGTTGTAGTTGGGGTAGTGGTTGTTGTAGTTGGGGTAGTAGTTGTTGTAATTGGGGTAGTGGTTGTTGTTGTTGGGGTAGTGGTTGTTGTTGTCGGAGTAGTGGTTGTTGTAGTTGGGGTAGTGGTTGTTGTAGTTGGGGTAGTGGTTGTTGTTGGGGTAGTGGTTGTTGTTGTCGGAGTAGTGGTTGTTGTAGTTGGGGTAGTGGTTGTTGTAGTTGGGGTAGTGGTTGTTGTAGTTGGGGTAGTGGTTGTTGTTGTTGGGGTAGCGGTTGTTGTAGTTGGGGTAGCGGCTGTTGTAGTTGGTGTAGTGGCTGTTGTAGTTGGGGTAGTGGTTGTTGTTGTTGGGGTAGAGGTTGTTGTTGTTGGGGTAGCGGTTGTTGTAGTTGGGGTAGTGGCTGTTGTAGTTGGTGTAGTGGCTGTTGTAGTTGGGGTAGTGGTTGTTGTTGTTGGGGTAGAGGTTGTTGTTGTTGGGGTAGCGGTTGTTGTCGTTGGGGTAGTGGTTGTTGTTGTTGGGGTAGTGATTGTTGTTGTTGGGGTAGCGGTAGCGGTTGTTGTAGTTGGTGTAGCGGTTGTTGTAGTTGGGGTAGTGTTTGTTGTAGTTGGTGTAGCGGTTGTTGTAGTTGGGGTAGTGGCTGTTGTAGTTGGGGTAGTGGTTGTTGTAGTTGGGGTAGTGGTTGTTGTAGTTGGGGTAGTGGTTGTTGTTGTTGGGGTAGCGGTTGTTGTCGTTGGGGTAGTGGTTGTTGTAGTTGGGGCAGCGGTTGTTGTCGTTGGGGTAGTGGTTGTTGTTGTTGGGGTAGCGGTTGTTGTAGTTGGGGTAGCAGTTGTTGTAGTTGGGGTAGTGGTTGTTGTAGTTGGGGTAGTGGTTGTTGTAGTTGGGGTAGTAGTTGTTGTAATTGGGGTAGTGTTTGTTGTTGTTGGGGTAGTGGTTGTTGTTGTCGGAGTAGTGGTTGTTGTAGTTGGGGTAGTGGTTGTTGTAGTTGGGGTAGTGGTTGTTGTAATTGGGGTAGTGGTTGTTGTTGTCGGAGTAGTGGTTGTTGTAGTTGGGGTAGTGGTTGTTGTAGTTGGGGTAGTGGTTGTTGTAGTTGGGGTAGTGGTTGTTGTTGTTGGGGTAGTGGTTGTTGTCGTTGGGGTAGTGGTTGTTGTTGGGGTAGTGGTTGTTGTTGTTGGGGTAGCGGTTGTTGTAGTTGGTGTAGTGGTTGTTGTAGTTGGGGTAGTGGTTGTTGTAGTTGGTGTAGCGGTTGTTGTAGTTGGGGTAGTGGCTGTTGTAGTTGGGGTAGTGGTTGTTGTAGTTGGGGTAGTGGTTGTTGTTGTCGGAGTAGTGGTTGTTGTAGTTGGGGTAGTGGTTGTTGTAGTTGGGGTAGTGGTTGTTGTAGTTGGGGTAGTGGTTGTTGTTGTTGGGGTAGTGGTTGTTGTCGTTGGGGTAGTGGTTGTTGTTGGGGTAGTGGTTGTTGTTGTTGGGGTAGCGGTTGTTGTAGTTGGTGTAGTGGTTGTTGTAGTTGGGGTAGTGGTTGTTGTAGTTGGTGTAGCGGTTGTTGTAGTTGGGGTAGTGGCTGTTGTAGTTTGGGTAGCAGTTGTTGTAGTTGGGGTAGTGGTTGTTGTTGTTGGGGTAGTGGTTGTTGTTGTCGGAGTAGTGGTTGTTGTAGTTGGGGTAGTGGTTGTTGTAGTTGGGGTAGTAGTTGTTGTAATTGGGCTAGTGGTTGTTGTTGGGGTAGTGGTTGTTGTTGTCGGAGTAGTGGTTGTTGTAGTTGGGGTAGTGGTTGTTGTAGTTGGGGTAGTGGTTGTTGTAGTTGGGGTAGTGGTTGTTGTTGTTGGGGTAGCGGTTGTTGTAGTTGGGGTAGTGGCTGTTGTAGTTGGGGTAGTGGCTGTTGTAGTTGGGGTAGTGGTTGTTGTTGTTGGGGTAGAGGTTGTTGTTGTTGGGGTAGCGGCTGTTGTAGTTGGGGTAGTGGCTGTTGTAGTTGGTGTAGTGGCTGTTGTAGTTGGGGTAGTGGTTGTTGTTGTTGGGGTAGAGGTTGTTGTTGTTGGTGTTGGCGCAACTCTGACCCTTTCAATGGATTTCACGTTCAATGTGAAGGCTGTGCTGTTCGGGAGCTTTTTTGTAAGAAACTAAACGGAGAGAAAAACACAGAATAGACATCAGAAGATCAATCTCATTTCCTTCACCCCATCCATTTGTATTGTGTGCATGCATTATCGTGGTTTATATTGAGTGAAGAGATTTAACGGAAGAGTTATTTTAACATTTCTGTTTTACGTACCTGATTGACACGCTCAGCGATGGTTCCATTGCTGAGCTCACCATACGTGGTGATTTTCATTTTTAGATATATTATTGCTGCAGTGCCTGCAGGGATTGACAACGCTTAACATTTGGAAATTAATTCAAACAACAGTGAATGATTAAATACTTATTCTATGTGAAAAGACTCCTTGTGAATAGATTAACTGTGGTCACTGATTTTAGTAATACAGGGAGATCATCACTAAAGGTGTTTGACCACATATTAAAGAAGGTCTTGTAAATTGCAGTGTGTTTAAACATTCTTAAACAAATGATATAAATGCAGATGACAATGAATGTATTGTTAAATATTCAACATCAATACTACAGTTGGTTTTTATGGATACAAGGTCTGTTTATAAGCTGTTAACGAAGCATAATTTGAGTTTGACACTCGTGGGGTAAACGTTTAGGGTAAACCTATAAAGTTTCCTAAGCAAAGACCAATCACATAACATCAGGAAACTTATCAATCCATATGTGTTTTTATGCTGACACAACCAAAACCTTGTGGATAAGTAGATATAGTATGAGAGGAAGAACGACTTATCAGATTTGAGTTGTGTACCATTATTTTTCAGATTTTCAGATAGATAACACATAATAACACACATGAATTATTAATCAGCACTGAGCTGCTCTTTAAGTACTGTACAGTTTACTCTCCTAAATTACGTATCATAAAATGCTGACCTTGGGCACAGGATGCATGAAAATATCCAAGCAAAAATATCCAAAAGAAGATTGTTCTTTCCATGATGGGTGGTGTTACTCCTCACTACTACAAGAACAGAGTGGTAGTTTGTCTTTGATTACTAATGTGCTTAAGTTGTGCTTTGCTCCTCCTTCAGCTCCAGAGAGCGTGACAAGGTATCAGTAATAGAGGCTGCGGTCATAT
>NC_047154.1:23914762-23998162 GCF_009819705.1 Hippoglossus hippoglossus | reverse complement strand
ACATCACCCCGGCTGCAGCCTCTTGACACAGGCTGTCAATACGAGAAGGATTTAAAGCTTGTTTTAATTACTTGCATGGGAACATTGTGGTGTGACACACCAGTATGTTGGAGATGTTTTGACCTCATTCAACCCCGATCACTCTTTGAGATCCTTCGACAGGTTCTTGGCTAAAGACTTTTAAAATACAAACCCTGAGGCGCTGGACTAACTCAGCAAGTTCCTTTTTAAATCAACGCTTAAGCACTTTCCAGCATTTTACCTAATTCTAGTTTCTATTAATGTGTGGTCATGCATACATTTCTGTCGCACCTTTAGTGTTTTCATTTGAAAGTTAGTCAGAAAGTTGTGACTCTGCACAGAAGTCATCTAAAGCTCCCGGAAGTTCCAGGAGTATCTTGAAGATCCCTTCAGACTCTTAAAGTTTTCATGTATTATCAATTTCACGTTAAACTTGTGGAGGTATCCTGCGTTTTTATAGCTGAGCTTGGTCAGAAACGATCCCTGTGCACATTTATCTAGATCAAAACATGTTGTGCATTAACATGCATATCACCCTATTAACTATATACTGTGCATAGACGTGTAAAGGCGCAGATACTTAATGTAAAGTAAATAATTAAGTAGATAAATAATTCTAGGTCACATTGTTCCAGATGATTTTTCCATCGTATTTTCATTCTTTGACTGGTTTTACAAGGAAAACAATATTGAATTAAGCTCGATTTGTGGTTTTAAAAACATAGTGAACCCTGCCGATACCATTTTAAAAGTATAAATCAGTATTGTACTTAGTTTCTTGATTCAAATATTAATAGTTTGATCTGTAAAATGCCTGAAAATAGTGAAAACGTCTGTTACAGTTTGCTGAAGTCTAAGGAGATGACTTCAGAGTTTTTTTCCCCCAATCAGGAAACCAAGGCTTAAACATTATACCATTTTCAGGAAATCACCACATTTGAGAAGCTTGAACCAATGAATATGAATAATATTTGCTTTGAAATTAAACGACTGACTGAAATGAAATCAATCTATTATCAAAATCCTTGTGATTACTTTTTTTCTTGACCAATCCATTGATCATTTCAGCTCTAGTCTTATTTTGAGGTCCTTTTCATTATTTGTTGGTACGGTTCTCGTCTCTGACTGTTTAGTGCAGCTCTAAAATTAACAGTGTGAAGTTTGAGGTCTGTAACCGAACATTAATTTCTCCAATGAAGTCATTCCAGACAGTGTGCAGTAACTCAGTGTTTTCTATTAAAGCTTTTAAAATACTGTTCACTTTTCTGGAATGAATTAGACAACGATTAGTTTGTCAAGTGATAATTCTTAGAGCCAATGATGAATGTTTCTGCTTTCTGTGCAGCAGGGGTGAGGAGCAGGACAACCCCCTTGTGGAGCAGTTCATTGCGAGAAAGGCTGACATCCTGTTCTGTCCGTCATGGAAGACCACCACTCCTCAGGAAGAGGAGCACGAGGAGCAGGAGGAGGAGGCTGCAGGTCGGTGCTGGTTCGACCTCACGTCTCAGGCCACATCTACACCAATGTGTCAGATCTTTAGAATACCATGTTGAAAAGAAGGCTCAGTCCTCTCCTGCTCTCTTTGTTCACCTGTACTGTTCAATACTGGTTTGTATTGCTCATCAGGGCTTCAACCAACAATTATTTTCATTATCAGTTTATCTTTATGTTGTTTTTTCTATAATAGAAGTCAGAAAATTATGAAAAATACCTGTTCTACGATTAAAGAGCTCAAAGTAATGTCTTCAAATGTCTTGTGTTGTTCAAACACTGATCATATCACTGTTTTCTTATTTCCTGCGTGTTTGATTTGTATTTCTCCCTGTGCTCTTCTCAGAGCCCTATGCCATCATGCCACCACTGGAGTTATTCATGGAGGTGTCGTACGAGGAGAGAAGATCCACGCTGTACAGAGACTTGGAAAAGGGAGACATTGTGGTGGGCAGGATCAACAACATAAGAGATTACGGCTTCTTTCTCACTCTGCTGTGCATTGCAGGAGGACTGAAGAGAGACATAGAAGACCTGGAGTTGTCGGTGAGTCAGAAAGCTAAACTAACAGAGTGTACATGACTCAGGTCATACATGTTCTCACACATTAAAAATGGCCTACTTCCACTTAGGGTGATGCCTCATATCATTAAATTAAAGAAAGAGAAAACTGGATCTGCCAGTTTATCTGGATCCGCCCCACAACAATTCTTGAGTAATGGATAAAAGATCTGTTCCAAAGGCTTTGGGTTCTTTCTGGTTCCACACCCTTCCCTTCCACCAAGTTTCAATAAAATTGGATCAGTAGTTCTGAGGTGATCCTGCTGACAGACAGACAGACAGCATTGGAAACGTAACCACTTTGGTGAATGTAATAAATAATGTTGGCCAGATCCAACTGTGTGGTTCTCTGGGTTTCTGATGGTTCCTGGTATTTACATCCTGAGTGATCAGAATCTCAAATGCATTCACACCTGAGATGGAGGCTGACACCAGGTCTGAACTGGGCCTGAGTGACTGCCATTGCTATTCCCCAGTGTGTTTTTTTTTTTTTAATGAACCACACGGGTTGAGATCTTATGCAAACAAACGTGTGAGAACTGACATTATTTGTACATCTCTGGGAGTGCTCCATTCCAGATGCTCAGCAGATCAGGTGGGAGCGGGAGGAATTCACAGAACTACATAAACCTGTCCAACTGCGTACCCTGGTTAAATGACACGTCTGGAATCCCAACCAAACCAGACAACCCAGAACAAAGAAGGAATGAGTTGGTTTGCTCAACATCAGTGATTGAATTGGTGTTAACTCTCAGTCTAACTATGAAAGATTCACAATGTGCTTCAGAACCTGGAAAACTAAAAACAGTGAAATTGATGCATTTTTGAATATTTGTAAAACCATCACATCCATGAGTTTTTCTAACTCGTTATGAAAACACAATGCAGTTCCCCCTAAAACCATTTCACTTTGAGATTCTCAAGTATTTGGTGTCATGGGTAAATGCTCATTAATCAGTTTGATTCCTCCTGCTCCCCTGACCTTTCTGGATTCTGTACGATTTTGAAAACGTGATTTTCCTCTCCACTTTTAGGCTCTGTGTCACATCAGAGAAATTCCCTCCACCGGCAACCACGATGATCCTCTGTCCTACTACCAGATTGGTGACTTCATCAGAGGTTAGTGTCTTGTTTGGCTTCGTCAGTTTAGTTTTTACACATAGATAGATAAAGTTGGCATTTGTTCCCTAAAGTTATTACTAGGCTCTGATCCTTAAAGTGACGGTTGTGGCTAACTGGCCCAATACTGATAGCCATAGCCACGCATACCTTCTGTAATTTCTTCCTGGTTTGCCTCTTGCTGGTGTTTAGTTGCAGACCATAGTTGTTAGTTCACACTGGGTCAACACACCAGCGTCTTTTTAAAACAGCATGGTGGGATATGACCCATCGTCAGTGTGTTACTGCCCTCTTGTGGCGTCATATATTAACACCCAAAAAATGAAACCATAAACACCAGTATAGGCTGCAACAAAGACTTGACTCAAACTGGTTTGTTTTTATAATGGGATGAGACCTTTTTTTGATCATGTAGTTTTTTTTAAGAAGGTATTTCATCACCAAAACAACGAATTTGTTGTCAGAAGGTGTTAGCTTGTTGCTATGCTTAAGCCTTGTTCAGACCAACATTAGCACAATGGTAAAAATACATACCCCGATGTTACACATTTGAAATACTTTCTCAGATTGCCCTCTCGAAATCCACCCATTAGTCGGAACTCCTTACATTTCACACGTAGAACAACATAACTTTATTTTGTCTGTGATTATTTAATGTTTTTCCTCAATCTTTATTGAGGACAGATGAAGTAAAACAAATCTCCTCCTAAGCTCTGTGCTTTGTTCTTCCCCAGCTGGAGTGAAAGACATTGACCGCTACCAGGAGAAAGTCACCATCTCCCTCCAACAGACGTCTCTGTTGCCCGGCTTGGGGCACGTCAAACTGGGGGTCATCACCCGAGAGGAGCTGCCCGTACACTACAGGTAACACGATAACATGATAATACAAACCACAAGAAAATGGGCAACACTGAAGAGACTTTGGCAAACTAACACAGAATGAAACACACAACGTGTAACTTAACAATATAATGTTTTAACAAGGAAGAAACAAGACCAGACAGATAAAATGAGGATCAAACGGTGGAACATGAGCAGAGAAAATGGAAAAATGCAAAAGATTAAATAATGTATATAAATATAGGAATAGTCAGTAAAATAAGAACCAATGCCAATCATTTGTAAAATCTTTCACAGGGATTTAAAAGAAGTTGTAGAAAAAACGTGGAACACAATTTCATTTAAAAATGTCATATCAAAGAAGTAATTCTATTTAAAATAAGATGTACGTGATTAGTCTGTTGATCACAGCAACAGCTTCACCCTGTTCACTTGATTCTCACTTTTTTAAATTGTAAATAGAACAATTCGATTTTTGGCTAACACTCTTTACTTTATTTGTTTACAGCTTGATGTGATTTTTGTGACTATAAAGGAAAATAAACAAACCTATCAAGCTTGCTACGGCTTGAATAACCATCATGTTTGTCTAATATCCTCATTTATTGTTCTGCACAGATCCTCTAGTGTTCTCAGTGTTCCCGCTCGAGCATGGGACTCTTCCACGTTGGTTCACTCTGAATCTTCTCTTTCAGTCGTAGTGTCCGTGCAGCCAGTGACTCCAGTGAGACGTACGAGTTTATTCTGAGGCGCTGCCATGGTTACCACAACCCCTCTGTAGTGGAATACCTGCTGGACAAGGTGCGAATCAGTGACACCCACCCACCGTCAATGATGAGAGGACTACAGAGGTAAATATGTCGACTGGCTTGACCTACTATTTTCCCAGAAGTTGATTCAGCTTTCATAATATGTTACGGTGTTTTTAGCAACAGGATTGATTGATTGATCAGTGGCTCACTTGATTTTATAATGACAACCCAGAACAAGGGAGGAATGAGTTGCTCAACATCAGTGATTGAATTGGTGTTAACTCTCAGTCTAACTATGAAAGATTCACAATGTGCTTCAGAACCTGGAAAACTAAAAACAGTGAAATTTATGCATTTTTGAATAATTGTAATATATACACAACCTCTGTTAGCCAAATTTCCACTTCAGGGATAATAAAGATCATCTGTCCTTCAGTCAGGTTCTCTTTGTAAAACCTTCAGTAACATTGAGAGGACTGATGTGAACGTCTTCGGAGTTCTTACCTGTGTCTCTTTTCTCCACAGTAAACTTTTCCAGGCGGAAGATTTTGCCTCTGCCATCAGGAAGAAACAGTCTGCATCCTGGGCCTTGAAGTGGTAACGCTAAACTTTTTTTCAATTTTGACTGCAGCTCATAGAAGGATTTCGCTCTCTTCTCCCTCTGGCTGCTTCTTAATGTGAGTGTTTACCTTTATGTTCTTTCTTTTCAGTGTACGTGCAGGTGTGGACCTCTTCAAACATGGCCGTCATGTGGAATCTATGAATGAATATAACAAGGCCTTGGAGATCGACACTAACAATGTAGAGGCTCTGGTGGCACGGGGAGCTCTGTGAGTTGATTCTTATTTTAATACAGGATATTTTACAGATTCTTATATTTACCAGGGTCTTTGTCATTTCTACTTTATCTGTTTACATTTGAAAAATAAATTGTTCCCATTGTTGCTCAGGTACGCTAACAAAGGCGGCATCATGAAGGCTATAACAGATTTTGAGAAGGCGCTGGAAAACTGTCCAGATCACCGCAACGCCAGGAAGTACCTCTGCCAGACGCTGGTGGAGAGAGGAAAACAGTAAGCACTTTATTTTGTGTATTGACCCTGTTAACAGTTCAGAGTGGTGACATCAGAAGTCAATAATGGTTTAATATACGGTTACTCAATATAGTTTTTGATAAACAAAACATGTCGGCGCTTTCTCCCAGCTTAATTAAACCTTTCCTCATCTGCACCTCCTAGTACATTTACAACATGAGCATCAGTGTTTCCACTTTCAAACTTCTTGCACTAGTGTACAGTTAAATTTATGTTTAGAAGACGGCTGAATACCTAAAGAGTTTGGACATTACCAGACTCGGGTGGAAAACTGAATTGACGTGACACAATGTGACAGAAATGCTGTTTAGGAACAGATGAGTCAGCATCAACTGGTGTGATTTGTTTTCAGACTAAAGATTAGGACAAGGTAGAGACGGGAGTGGCTCCAGGAATTTTGTTAATTATTTGTTACTGTAAATATACCTCAAAGTTTTATTGTGTGTGTAGGCTTGAAGAACAAGAGAAGCTAGTCACAGCGGAGGGACTGTACAGGAGAGCGTTGTCTCTGGATGACTCGAACCCTGAGGCACAAGAGGCCCTGCACAAGATCACAGACGCGATACAGGTGAGTGGGACCACCGCACTTGACGAGGGGTTTGGGGGAAGTTTGCAGGTATGCACGAAGTACATCGTATACCAGATGCTAACAACAGTGGGCATATCAGAGCTTGATGCTCTTTATTAAAATACAGTATAACAGATGATGTCAGAAAACAAATAAAGTAGTTGTTGAAGCAAATAAACAAACATTCCTTTGTTTTTTTCCACCCGATTCTTTGTGGGTTTTTTGGACGTTTCACAGTTTGGTGTGTCGATGGTGAACACCCAACACGCTAAAATCCAATACCGAGCAGTGGGAGAGCATCTGCATCCCACTGTATATGAAAACCTCAATCATTCTAACATCACCAGTGTGTGTGTACAAACTTTAAGAGCACTGTTGCAGTACAAGAAGCAACATTTCTAAATAAAAGTTGAATTTGGTTGAAATCAAAATACATTTGTTTTCCTATTCAAGTTATTTAGCCACTATCTAAACTCAATAAATGTTCGGGTTATGAGCAGCTCATCCATTTCTTATATCAAAGGGAATATTCTGTCTTTATACTGTCTGTCTAGAAGAATGGATTTGGGAAAATCGTCTGTATACGCCCAGACTTTCAGTGAAGGGATCTAATGAGAGAGCTGTCCATGGTGCTGAATCATGTCTGACTGCATTTACAATGGGATAAACCATAGTCTGTAAATAGAGATGGACGCCATGACGGCTCCACAAAGGTA
The DNA here is from genome assembly GCF_009819705.1 of Hippoglossus hippoglossus. Classification (NCBI taxonomy): domain Eukaryota; kingdom Metazoa; phylum Chordata; class Actinopteri; order Pleuronectiformes; family Pleuronectidae; genus Hippoglossus; species Hippoglossus hippoglossus. Next base: position 23,991,000 of record NC_047154.1, on the reverse strand, counting down.
AAACCAAAGTGTTTTGATCACCTCCTGGTGGCTGGCTGTGTCATAGGTCATAAGCCCCACCTCCTCCATGTTAACGGTCACCCAACACGTCAGATACGTTTTTCTCAAAGATGGTTTCTGTCATTTACGTTAGCTCTTATCACACTGATGTACTTGCTGCTGTTTGTAATACTGATGAAGTGTTTTGGTGTGTGTGTGTGTGTGTGCAACCCCGGAACTCTGCCCTTTGACCCTTCGACTGCCACGGCCTTGTCACCTGTCTCGTGTGGGGGGTGAATAAATCAATAACTGCACAATGACAACGACTTCTCTTCTGGACACTGGGCGTGCTGCCATGTCTGTGGTCCAACACGGTAACGTTGAAACCGTCTCTCTCTCTCTCTCTCTCTCTCTCTCTCTCTCTCTCTCTCTCTCTCTCTCTCTCTCTCTCTCTCTCTCTCTCTCACTCTCTCTCTCTCAATGGGGAACAAATGCTGTTTATTTTCCCTGCACATCTCTGCCCTCTGTCCTTCCATCCAACCGCCTGTCTGCCAACTTCCTTACTCCTGGAATCTAATCACTTTTCCTCTGGTAAATACGTGTGCATTCCTCCGTCATTCTGTCACCTGTGGTTTTTAATTGCGACGCTCTTCTGTCCTTCTTAAACTTTTGATTTTCCTTTTCCTCTCCACTTTCTTCTTGTGACGTAAATAACAAAATAAATAAACGAATGACCGAATGCCGTTTCTTTGGGGCCTCGGTTGCATGCTTTTGGGTCATGGTGTGTTTGTGTGTGTTTGATTGAATATGTCTGTGGGCTTTTGCGTGCCTTTGTTATGCCTTGCCTTGCCTTGCCTTGCTCGGTGACGTGAAGAAATCGATTCGCCTGCAAGAAGAAGCGCAGGCTAAGGAGCAGGTGAAAGATAAGAGCGGCCAGACCAGCGCTGAGAAATTGCGTAAGATCTTAAAAGAAGAGAAGAGGTGAGTTGGTTCTAATCTTTTAAAGGTACGGGAACGATCAATCACCACGTACCGGGTCGCTAGTTTTAATGTGATGTCATTCTGAAGCATTATTAACATGTTTTAAAACTTATTTTGTAGTTTCAAATGCTGGTAAGGCCATTCAATAATGTAATAATGTAAGTAATGTAAAATGCAGGCCATTGATCAGGATGAGAATATCAGTGGATTTATGTTCCCTCAGAATGAAGAAAAAGCGAAAGAGGTCTGCGTCTTCCTTGTCATCGTCCTCAGCTTCCTCCAGGAACTCCTCTGCTTCCTCATCTTCCTCCTCCTCCCGTAGGAGGTCCAAAAAGAAGAAAAAGAAGCGTAGGAGGTCTGAGCGTGGAAGTAAACGCCACCGTAGGATCTCCTCAAGGGGGAGCAGGGGGAGTGAGGAGGGTAAGAGTGAGAGAAATGGGGGGAAGGATGAGGATGAGGTGGAGTGGTATCCCGCACCTCCAAACACCTCCGCCACCTTTCTCAACAAGAAGGGAGGCCCGGGGTTTGGAGAGGGGGATGATGAGGAGGAGGTAGAGGAGAAGATCGGTGAAGAAAGAAGGATCTCTCAGCTTTATTCTTTGTCGGCAGCCTCAGATAACGAAGAGTCTGACTCCTCACGTAGAGAAACCAAGAGAAGGGAGAGCAAGGAGAGCAGGACGGGGAGAAGGAAAAGCAAAAGCCCAGAAAGAAAGGATAGACGGAGCAGAAGTAGCGAAAGGAGGGATAAATACAGGGAAAGAGAGAAGGAGGATAAAGGGAAAAACAGTGACTCCAAGAGGAGAAGTAGCTTAGATGAGAACAGGAAGCAGAAAGTGTCGTGCTCATCAGTGGACTCGGAGTATTCACGGAAATCTAGTTTCTCTGGTTCTGCCTCCAAACCCCTGGAGAACAGGTCAAAGAGGAACTCCGTCGATGGCAGTAGGTATGACAACAGAGGGAGGGAGGACATGAGCGAGGTAGAAGAAGTGAAAAGAGAGAAGGAACCTAGACAGGGGGGGGCGGATGGAGGATTGGGTAAAAGTGCTGGAAATCATAAGGAACAGAGAGGTGTGTCTGGGGAGAGCTCTAAGAAAGCCCTTCCCTCGAACCTCCTTGATATCTTCAGCCAGATTGCAAAGTTTGAGAAGGATAAAGGAGTCGGGCCCAAAAAATAACTTCAAAACAAAAGCCCAGAAAAGGCCAAAAACAAGTGTTAAAAAAAAGAAATGGATGTTTGTGCCATTAATTCAACTGAGAAACTGTCGATTGAATGTGACAAGTTGGTGTCAGTGGCAAAAGGAGTGAATCTGATTTGAAATGTGTTCTCTCTGGGGGATTTAAGGCCTGTAGTGAGCTGTAATTTTTGCTGGATAATAGTTGTCATAAAAAAATGTTCATCTGAAAAGATAAACAATTAATAAATAATTGGAAAAAAAAATCTCAAAATGTGAAAACCTCGTATTACTATTGTGAACGCTGATCATTAGTGAAAATTCATTCATTTCTACTTGATATATCATATTTAAAGATAACGTGACCAAATATGATTTAAGTATCAAAGACTACATATATTGAGTATTTAGTCAATATCATACATTAGCTGTGGTAATTTCCCACTTTACAAGCTGCTGCATTAGTTGTCCTGTATGTGTCACATCAGCTGCTACAGGCTTTAACATGTGTTGTTCTTTGTTTATCTCAAATTGAGACTTTTCTCTTAAAGGTTATATGTATGACATTTACTGCCACTAGATGTCGCTCTCTCACCAGCACTCATGTTCTCAGTTGACCAAAAACTGAGAACAGTTCAAACCAAACTTGCTAAAAAAGAACTCACACAAACTTACCTAAAACTACAGAAACCGTCTTTGAGTTAAATTAGTTTTGATGATCAGATCCCAACACTCAGTGGGAGGGTCACTTCGTTTTCTCGGGCACCATTTCTCCATGTTTTGAAATGGAGAATGAGTCTTGGCTGTGATATCAATGATCAGGATCTCAGATATATAACCTTTAAGAAGATTCTGCCTTGTGTCCATTTGTCTGTTCTTTCTGTAGCTTGTTAAATATCTTCCCAGACGACTTGACTGTTAGTTTCACTGTTCTTTTTTCAGCTTTATACAATACAGATGTTCCAGTTGTGTGCCAACACGTTTTCTCTTGTCGTGAAAAGAACTCGATGAATAAAGCGTTTACAATGTCAATACTACATGTTGTGATCCTTAAGTCTTTGTGTTTGAATGAAATGATGTTTTACATGAGGTTGATCGTTGACAGTTTTCTACAACTTTTGTTTTGTGAGGAGATTCACATGATGGAGTTTCTCTTACACTTATAACAGCGCTTTAATATTAGACTAATTTATTATTTGTTTTTTAAATTACTAATTTTAGAAATGCACTACATTGAAGAAAGAAACATTTTTCACAGCTCATTTGTAAAAATCAAAAGCAACACGTTTGAAAAAATGATCGTTTCCCTGAAACTGTTTATTATTATCAGTGCAAGTACTTAATAAACACTTGTTTTCCAGCTGAATATAAACAGACAAGAGGCTTCGGAGTTTTTCTTAGTGATGTGCAAGCTTCTCTAAACAAGGTCAGCGAATTCTATCCAACATTTATCAGCTGAAGAGTGTTTAGAGGCGAATGAAGAGGTTTTCTCCAGATTAAAGCAGAGTTTAAGACGACTCTCCTGTAACGAACATGCTCATCACAGAGAACAGCATTAGCACCATGAACTTTTATACCAACATTCATGGTCTCCAGAGGACTAAAACTAACTTTCTCAGTAGATATCTTTAAATTTTGGTACATTAACTGACTCAAAGGATTAATTAATTAATCCCCCAGACAAAACAAATACCTTCCTCACTCATGCTTCACTTTAATTGTGCAGAATAGCAAATATGAACATGCTAACATGTCATATTATCAGTATCATGGTGAACATTATACATCCACATGTTATGATGCATAAACTTTATTGTCCAATATCACATCTTGACATGAATCTTACTCATTTGCTTTAAACGCAAACTTCAGCTTTTCTACATTAACATCTTATTTTTTTTGCTAAATGTTAAAACATAAGATCTTGTCCGTGAACCTTTGATCCTCGATGTATCTTTCAATTTTGTTCACTTTTTAATATTATTCTTTATTATCTGTCAGTCTGAGGAAACATTGTCCAAAAGGTCCAACACATCTGTTTGTCTCTCATCCTTCAACTTAGCAAATTAAACCAAACGTGGCCTGGTGGCTTATTGGTGCTTTAAGCTACTTGGTGTCACACGTTTGATTTAATAACTGGACACACACACACACACACACACACACACACACACACACACACCAGTGGCAGTGCGACCAGCCGTGCGTTTCTCCCTGTTAAAGTAGCTTATACTTTAGGCTTAGCTCACAACCTTTCACTTTCCTCCTCAATCATTACTGGTCCCATCATCAGTGACGCAGCAGATCATGTTGCAGTCTATCTTGTTAGGGCAGATTAACCACTAATATACAGGCAGGAAAAAAGCCTCTTCATCTAATACTGTACACACACACACACACACACACACACTCCTGATCCTGTCCTCTGTCTCAGACGCCTGACATCTTAATCTGAATAAATTCTGACTCCAGGAGCCGCTCGCTCTGTGGGTCATCATTAGACCTTTAAAGAAGCACTGGAGGAATTTTTTTGGTCCTCAGCAAGATGCATCACTGAGCACAGGGATTATTCTGGAGCCATTATTCATCCTAAAAGAGACTCGTGTGAATTTCAGTCTGATTTTTGCAACACATTTTCATTTTATTTTTTTTTTTTTCATCCATGAATACAAAGTTTTATCTTCAGCCTTCGCACCTTGTCCAGTAAAATATTTAATTTTTAGATTTGAAAACCTATAGATTTATGTTTGACCCTGCATAAAGTACATGTTTAATGTCCATTAGAAGAGAAAGTCTGGTTTTACTCCTTCGTGGTACCTGAACAAAGACACATTTTTAAGTTTTCAAAAAGAGTCTTGATTTAAGAAAAATATACAAATCTGTGGTCGTAGAAATCTTCATACACATCTTATTCCTGCAGAGGTTTCTCCACCTTAGATGCTCAACACTCAGATTGACATTTCCTTTAATATACACAAGCTAATGCAGGTGTTTCATAGTTTCATCTTTGTAGTTTCATGGTTACGAGTATATTCACAAACCTGCAGAGAATATTTGCACAAAAAGCACATGTAACATGGAGGGTGGCGGCTGCGGCTGTAACGTTACACTTGGCTGACTGGTGGGATCAGGGCTGCGTGGGGCCAGGCCCTCGGTTGCAGGACTTGTTTATGACCCTGGCTGTTTGTTTCAGGGTTGTCATCATGATGGAGGTTCGATCAGACACCTTCCTCATGGTGTTTTAAGCTGGATAAGAATCTAAACATCTGTATTTTTGCACATTGTTGTATATTAGTGGGTCAGCCACTGCTCCAGATGTGTCCACGATAGAAGCACAGCTGTGGTAATGCAAGTATCTTAGCAAGTGCTCAACCTCCCTCTGTCATTTCAGCTGGATCTGAGGATATTTGGCTAAAGAGGAAATACATTCGTAATCGAGCTACAGTCGTGCAGCTGTCCACTGGAGGGCAGTGGAACACTATCTGTGGACATCACTAGATTTCCAGAACGAGGGGAACATAGTCGAGTGCGTCTTTTTCTCACTGCTGCTGCTCTCTGCCTTTGTCTGAGGAAGGAACTTCATATAAGTTTAACATGTGAGTGAACCTGAAACAGACGATTGAGCTTCACGTGCTCACTGTTCAACTTGTTTCAGTAAACAGGGAACCTCTGTGATCTCTGGGCTAGAATCTCAGAGGTCCACGTTTCACCTGGGACCCTGAATGGATCGTAAACAATCAGCTGGTGGTTTATTTACAACCAGCGAAATCTAATGCAGTAAAACCTCCATGAAAGTATTCATGTACAGTAAATACTGGAATAAATACTGAAATGACGTGTTTTAACGTAATGATCATTCTGGAGGATGTAGTGCTGAGTTGTTTCTGTTGTGTAGCCGACTCATTGATATAAATGGAATAGATAAAGGAATATGAGTTAGTGCATAAGTTCCAGCGAGGATTGATAAACAGCCATTATCTAATAATAATACTAATATAATCTATATAATTGATCTAATCTCTTCCAGGTGTGACACCCAGATTCATTTAAAACATTTTCTTTTAACTCTCCAGCCCTTTCATCGTGAGGTTTGTGTTAGAAACGTTTGGCTGCAACATAATTAAATCAAAGTAAATAGTTTTTGTGATTTGGATCATGTGGCCCAAAACTTTCCTGGGCACAAACATCAGAGCAAAATTCTGAAAACACACTTAGTTTTTAAAAAGTGCATTTAGAATATGATAACAGTAATAATACGTGAAATAAAATTATGTCAAATACGTGTGTGCGTTAAACAATGTACCAAGAAACATTATGTAAGAACACAATGAGAGAAAAAGAAAATCCGCTCCGACTGCAGCTAAATAAACGTCAGTAAAATGTAAAAGTATTGTGAAAAATGTCCGTCACAGAGTTTATATCCAACACAAATATCTTTGAGGGGTGTACAAATAGGTCTACTTGTATTTATTTATATTTTATTGATATATGATATAGTTTTATCAGAATAAAATGGTGAAATTACACAAAAGGGGTTGTGTAGTTTTGGAAAACATCCCATATATGAAAGTCTTGTGGGTAAACCAGCGTGAATTGAATTGATCCAACTTTTAGTCACGAGTTAATATAACTTAATAATAATGAATGCAGATCATGAGGCTTTAAAGCAGAGCAACAGTTATTTTCCTGTTCACCACAAAATGCTACAAATATCACAACTCATCATCCACATGTTCCGTGTCCCGGAGCCACAGAGACACCTCGTCATTGTCCTTCTCTGCCACCCCCGAAGGACTTTATTTCTCCGGGAGGTTAAGTCCCAGCCCTGCACCGCCGAAATAAGCTGAGAGGGGAAAAGTGACAGAGAAAGAAAAAGAAAGAACGACAGAACGAGGAGGAGAGCGGTGTGACTGCCTGAGGGAAAAGAATAAGGAGACCTTTAGTCCTTGAAGGTGTGGGTCCCTCCGACGGCTCGGGGGGTCAGCGGCAGCAGCTGTCCTGCTTGACCGACTCTGATGAAGCTGCAGATTCTCGCCTTCATGAATCATCCCGCTCCATTCTCCTCCTCCTCCGCTCCCACCTGGTCTCCTTTTCACAAAGAGAGGGGATTCCTCCTCTTAGGCCTCTTTCTTCAGCTCTGAGGCAATCAGACTGTTGAACACGCACAGGGAGATGAGACATTTTAAATTAGTGTTCGCAGAGAGGGAGAGAGAGAGAGAGAAGGGGGGGAAATGACATTTTTCATTTTCTACAATAAAAGGTACTACATTGAATTCTCCGAGCATGACAATACGGAGGAGTAAGTAATGGAATAGGAGCAGACGTGGTGTCCGTGTGTTAGTGGATAATGAGGAATTTAAAGACGTACGCTCCTCTGCTGCCATTCAATCAGAGTCTGTCGCTGTCACTCGTCTCAGCGCCGTCACAATACTCAAACTTCCTGAAATCATTTCTCGAGTCGGCCAGAACTGGTCGTGGGAGTCAGCTAATCCAGGGGGAGGGGGGGGGGGGGGGGCAGCAGCGTGTTTCTATAAGTTACAGTATTTGCTCAGGTGGTAACGAGGACTCGATTACCAACCAGGTAGAGTGGACCAATGACCTGAAGCCTCCAACCCTCACAGGCCACGTTTGACCCGTGTGTCACAGGTGATTTCACATTTCACTGTCGAGGATGTGACAGTGAAGAAAGATCAGAAACAGAAGCAGAAACATCTTGAGGGGTTTTCACAGAGGAAGTGAAGCTTTGCAGCGTGGGATCATTCAGACATTTGTACCAAGATACCATCTGTACAGATGTTTGCTGTGACCGAGCCCGCACTTGTTAAAACAAATACTGTACTTTAGTAAAAGTAAGTCATGCAAATGTTACTCAAGTTAAAACATGTAAATATCATCATAAAAATGTACTTGTAGTTTAAAAACAGAGTTCCTGTGGGACAAAATGACCCCTGTCACAGTTATACTATTATATATCATCATACGACTATGATTTTAGATGAGTTGATCAGGAAATTGGTGAAATCTGCCGTCACAATCATACAGATTCAAAATGTTTTGTCCCAACCTCAAAATTATAAAATGATAAATAAAAGAACTTTTTCATATTTATGAAGCTGGAACAATGAAAAGTCCGGTTCTAGCTGCAGTTTCATTTTCTGTCACTTGACTTATAGATGAATCACTTTCATCGTTTCCGCTCTACTTGGACTTCGTCTTTATGTGTTTTGTGTATAAAAACCATAGAAATGTGAAAAGCGGTACCACAAACAAGTACCAGGTAAAGCAAGTATCTTATATATTGTTATCTGTTTGTTTTAATCAGCCTCATCAGCACAAATACTTTTTCCACCTTGAATTTCCACCAACCTGCACATGTTGAATCCCGCAGGTCTGCATCTACAACTGTACATCCCATAATGTGCCGAGTATTTGCAGAGTGATCAGTGGTTCCAGAATATACTCTGTGTGTGTATAATGTACAGATCCCACATGGTGAGGTGTCAACACGTAGTAACAGTTTGTCTTCAGGCTCTTTGTTCAGTCCTCTCACTGTAATAATTATATTGACCATAGTGTTTGTAAACTACAGTATGTCATTTGGAAACCTAACGTGGTGACATCATCACAAAGCGCCATAGTAATTTCGACCTGTCAAACGCACACAGGCCCATTTCCACTGCGGGACAGAAATATTCTTTACTGCTACTTGACATAATTGCAGCTCTGCGAGTGTGTGAACTGGAGAGTGAACCTCATTTATCAGAGTCTTAACATCCTCCTGGGGCCGCTCCGCTCGCAGCGAGCCGTCATTAGAGAGCACACGCACAGCGGGGGGCCCCAAGACAAAATGCAAACAAGTCTGCACGTCATTGTTCTGCGTGTCCTCTGAGTTATTCCTCGCAGCCTAATGGCATAATGTTTCTTTTAATTCTTTTCATTTCACGAGGGGGATTCAGCACGACTCACTTTGCATGTACCGCACTGACGTCTTTTTTTTTAATCGGAAACGCACAAAGCTTCAAACGTTGTTCTTGCCATATGGTTTTGACAGCTCTATTATCACCATGTGAACCCTGTCGTGTGTCTTTCCTCACAGCCATCAGGTTTTATTTATCCACACCCCCCCCACGATGTCAGGATGCCACCACTGAGTGTTCAATTCAGTTCCAATTTGGATTTTTCTTTTCACTGATGAATTCCAGTTGTGGATGTTTTTTTTCTTCTACATTCATTATTGAATGGGAGCGAGGAGGAGGCGGGAGTTCAGGTTCAGAGAGAAGCTGCACCGCCGCCATCAGAACATCCTTCAACTTGTGGAGATGAATGTTCTGCAAGTGTTCATGGCCGAAGTGAGAGATGAGAGGAATGTGTTGATTTGCTAATGGAGCAGAGGTGACAGGTACACAATGTCCTGTGTACAAAAACACTCCTGCTCTGACCTCTTTTCTCTCTTTCTTCTCTTTTACACCTGCTTCTCTCTCCCTCCTTCCCCACTTCTCCCTTTTTCTCCTTCCCATTTTTCCGGCCCATGCATATTTAAATATTCCAGTCACCATTTATGACTGACACTTTCCGAGCCCTCAGCATTCAATTGTTACATCCTCGACTTCTCTGAAGATGCAGGGACAAGCACATTGTGCACCCGAAGGAAATGTTCCTTCTAACAACACAATTACACCTGCATACAAAACAAGCGCGCACACCCCAGTGCACAGATGTATGCAGGAACACACACACACACACCTGCATATTTGCATACACGTGCACACAGATAGACACTCGTGCAGATAGGTGTTCTCATAAAAGCTTGCAAATTCCATTACACTACAAAACTCGCCAACCTCCTGAAAAGGGTTTGGATTAATTTAGTAAACAGAGGGTCAGAGGAGCTGTGTGGAGGTGAGGTGTGTGTGTGTGTGTGTGCACAAGCCTCAATCTGTGTGTTTGCATATGTGCATGTATGTGTATGTGTGTGTGTGTGTGTGCGAGAGGAAGAAATGCTGACTGTGTGAAGCAGAGTCCTGGCAGCAGCAGCAGCAGCAGCAGCAGCAGCAGCAGCAGTCGTCTAAACCCAGCCACTCTCTCCAGAGATAGCACTTCTTTCTCATTTGCTCTGGCCCTATTTTAATAATAGCTGTGCATAAGTAATTTCTAAAAGGCCAGGCAGGCACATGGGAGCGGGTGTGGGGTGGGGTGGGGTGGGGGGGAAATTAAACTCATTTTATCTGTGAGCAGGTGGATTCCTATTTATCATTAACATGCATAGAATTTGCACAATGTTATTTCTTGCTGCTGCTGCTACTGATGGAACGTCATCCAAATAATGTCGGAGGAGGGTCTGGCTCTTTTTTTTTTTTTGCTTATGCTGGAGTGAAATTCATAGATAAAAGTACCAGGGCTTTTTTTTTTTTTCTTCTTTCTTGCAATTTTCTGCAAACGGAAACTAATTCTGGGAAGCTTCTTATTACAGTGCAGGCTCATTTGGTTTGCATTAAAAGGGGGGACAGGAGCGACATTAGGATTTCTGCCAGATTTCCAGGAGATGCTCCAACATTCGCTCTTATATCATTAGTAACGCCCCCCCCCCCCCCACTTACAGAAGCCCCTTTCCTCTTTTAACTGGCATTAAACAATCTCTACTCATTATTGGCCCAATAATAAGACTGGAATATATTTGACTTCCTGATTTAGATCCTATCAAAATATTGGAATGTAAATGTGTAATTCTGAACGCATGATATGGAGGTTTTAATAATTGCTGCATATTCTCTGTGTTATTTTAGCATAATTCAACAGCAGGATTATTGGCCATTTTATTTAAAATTAGGATTGTGGGTTTTTTAAATTTGTTTTGGATTGTTAATCTTTTATTGCCACAGCTGTTTCTACTTTATCCAGTTTTGTTCTCAAAATATCTTTTATTACGTTCCAAGTTTCCGTCATTTATGTTTATTAGGGCTCCGGCTGTTATTTTCATTTATAAAATGTAAGAAAACTTAGTCCCAGGTGATGTTTTTCATGTGGAGGGTTTTGTTTTGTCAGACCAATAATCCAGAGCCACATGATATTCAGTTTAAAATCATATAAGACAGAGAAAAGCAGCAAATCTTCACATTTGAGTTCTTGAAACTAGCGTAATTAATCAATTATCAAATAGCTGCTGAATACTTGAGTTTTAACTCTTTGCAATATGTATTTGTAAAGGACTTTTTAAACTTTAAAGGGCATTACGGGTATTAAAAATATAAATATCATCAGTATTAAAAAAACAATTATTAAACTCAAACCTTCACACTTTTCCATCCCGTTACCTCTGCATCCACACCCATGTTGTTATCATGTGGTGGAACGACATCACACGCCACACTTTGAAGAGGGGGATCATGGGAGATACAGTGCGTCTGCGGGCGGGATTAGACGCGCTGTGACCAGTCATTCACACCAGTGTTTACGGCGATGAGGCGCGAGATGATGATGTGTGTCTCTGTCTCCTTTTCTCTCCCCTGACAAATAACAGCATGGCAGCTCATGGCAGCTCGGCGGCTGCTGACAGTCAGCCAAGCAGCCAAGCAGGCAGGCAGTCAGCCATTGTTTTGTAATGTGTTTCACTCTGCCAGCGCTGATCCTTGCTAAGGTACTTACCACGCCATTGTTGTCTAAGTATGCTATTTTCTGGCTGGGCACCTCCACTATAGAATAGGCTGCTTTTTCCCCCCTTTCTTCCTCTCTTTCTTTCTCTCTTTTCCCTTCAAAGAAGAGGTTTGTTACAGTCACCGTCATGCTAATCCTGCTGTGTGATATGTATATGTGTCAACACAGAGAAAGAGCGAGGGAGAGAGGGGAGACTTAACCCGACAGAGGAATGGCGTGAATGGCAGAGAGGCAGATAGACAGACAAGTCCCATTCACTCCCCGCTGTCCTCCATGACACCAAATTACTGTTTATCAAAATAAGACGAGCGCCATAATAAGGATCCTTTAGGAGTGTATCGTCTAATGCGTCTCCAGTGTGTTGAGGCCTTATGGTATTTGCACAGAAACACTCAGCCGGCAGTCAGATTAAACAGAGCAGGTCAGAGGAGGACTTTCAGCCGCTGTCCTGATCATCAACGTATTTACAGAAGGAATAACAGTCGTAAGGGGAAGTTTTTCTTTGTGATGTGGTGTATTTAAAACAAGGGTCGTTCAGGAGATTTAAGTTTGGGGATTTTTTGGGATATACTCCAGCTATCACCAGTTAGCTTAGCTTAGCACAAAGATTGGAAACAGAGGGAAACATCCGGCCTCGCTCCGGCATCGCTCCGTCCACGTTTAACACAACACACAAGAGTTTCATCAATCCTCTCATCAAACTCTGTGTATTTCCCCCAAAAAGTTCACTTATTCCTTTAAAAACCACAGATTTACCCTCACAAAGTGATACTGTGCACACAACTTTATTTTCAATTCATGTGCAGATCCAAAACATTACAAAAATATCAATACGACAGGCTGAATGCTGGGGAAATGTATAAAATGATGCCAGGTTCGAGTGATTTCACTCAGCGTGTACGTCACAGTTACAGCAAACCAATACAGATTATACCTGACACCGATAAATGTGGAATTAAATCAGTTTTTCCGACCTTAAAAACAACTTAAAAGGGAAAACTGTATGTTTACAAATCAACCCCTGAAAAATCCTAAATCAACAACAGAAAAACCTTTTAGTTTCCTGTTAGATCAAGGCTGCAGTCATGACTTTAACAATAATGACACTGTTGATAATGTAATACAATCCCATTATTCTGGTGCACAAACAACAAATCAAAACAATTGTTTTTAGGGCTGAAAAAGCCAAAAGTAGAGTATTATTAATTGTAAAATAAAACTCAAAAACTAAATGTTTTGTGAAATTCTTGACTCCTCACGACCCCCCAAACTCTCCGAGACAACACACGTGGTCGTGTCCCTGAAACTGCAGCGTCCCCTCCTGCTGTGATGCATCACTGCTCAATCTCCACTGTAATTAATCATCACGTCTCAGACCCTTTTATTTCTCCATTTCTGGTTATGTGTGCATATTTCACTCGGCCATTCTGACGCCAGGAACAGAAAATCTGTGAGAGCCTTAATAAGCCTAATATAGAAACATATTTGAACCCTGGTCCTCCACTAAGTAGATTATAAACATTTATTATAGCATGTTATCATAATATCCTGCACAGCATATTGCAAAACTTCTGTGGGCCAGTTTTTCTCCCGGTGCAGTGGAAGATCATAGTTAATTCAGCAGCGTTATGGTAATGTAGAGGTCCCTATCGGTCCCGGCATCACACATACTAACAAGCTTAGGATAAGCCCAGCCTGGAATGGTATGAGGTTTGAATTTCTGGAACCAACGCGGTCTCTGCAGCCAAATCTCACTTCAGCAGAAACCAGTGGGGTGATTCCTCTGCTTAAAAAATTAGTGCTAGTGCATATATATTTTTTTGCAAGGAAAGGAGGTTTGGTACCTTGTGAGGATGGAAAAAATGCACTGTGGGTAAGAAAAAAAATATTTTAAGGATGGCAAAAATCGTCTTGAGAGGGCTAATCAGCCGGCGACTCTGAAAAGCCTGTAATGTGCATTAAGAGATTTATACACAGTGCAGAGGTAAAGCCTCGCAACATTGTTGACTCATTTAAAGATGCCAACATCTCAACTTTGTGCACTGTTAACAAATGCACACATGTTAAGTTGGTGTACTCTGCACTTCTCCTGTCTCTGTAAATCGCGGTGTATCTGCCATAAGCATGTTATAGCCCCGGGGCTCATCAGCAGCATGTGATCCCAGGCAGTGCTGCCACTGTGAGACAACATGCGAAATCCTGTTTGTGAGACTCGGCTGTTCTCAGCTCTTAGACTAATCTAACCACCCTCAACCTCCGGGAGAGGAGCGTCTGTCGCTCTGAGAGCGGGAGAGGAGGAGAGAGGGAGAGGAGGAGAGAGGAGGAGGAGGAGAGGAGAGGAGAGGAGAGGTGGGGGAGACGTGAGGAGGAGAGGAGACGACTTCGGTGTTACATTCAATTTTCTCTCATCAGTTAAAGAAAACACGATTGTTTGCCAATAAGAAGTTGCTGATGAAGAAAATAAATGTATTTATTTGAATATATGAGTTTATCACAGAAATATGTGTACATTTTAAAAGATTCTCGGTTCATCTCACATGAAAAGAACCAAACCAAAGAGTTTAAACTACAATAGAAACATGTGTGAGGGAGCAGATACTGTAAGTCCGGATCGTTGTTTCCCGTCACGTCTCGTCCAAATTGCCGGTGACAGGATGACACCTCCCACACTAAACACAAAATATTCTAATATGAATAATTTCAATTCTTTCAGGCCTTTAAACACGTGAGAGAAAACTTATGTCAGGTTTATAATATGTTATATACACAGTGTTAAAGGTATTGGAAGATGGAATTCTTCTATTCTCCCAATGTTGCTTTCACAGCCTCTTATAGCAAACTAAAGAAACACGAGCTTGTCAAGGTAGTTTTGTTGTAGTGTTGAGATTATCAGAGCATCTGACACGGTGTCAATCACACAAATGGAAGTATTATTTCATTTTGATCTACTTTTTATTCCTTTGTTTTGTGTGTTTTCCATGTTTCTGTCTGAGTTTGTCAACTGTCTGTTTATGTAGATTTTTGTCATAACCCCCCAAAAAAGGCTTTAAAATGAAAGTGTGTATGTTCATCGTTGAATATATTAAAAGCTACAGTTTACACCATTATGTCCACGTAAGACATCATGATGACTGTTATCCTGCATTAGTGAACTTTATACTCTACGTTCTGTCTCGTCCACAAAGTTCGATTCTGTTCAAGACACCAAACTCTGGACATTTTCACTCACATTTCTGGATTTCGAAGAAGACGAAGAAGAAGCGAAGCAGATTTTAAGTTAGTTTTCGGCGTCAGTCTCACTTTTATTCTCCCTTTTCACTGTTTCAGTAACTGTCTCTCTCTCTCTCTCTCTCTCTCTCTCTCTCTCTCTCTCTCTCTCTCTCTCTCTCTCTTTGCCCCTCTCTGTCTGACTCTTCCTGTCCGTCTCTTTTCTCTCTCTCTCTCTCTCTCTCTAAATGATAATGCAGAACATCACAGATTTGGCACTTGTTTCGCGGCAAAAATTAATTAATGCAAACTCCAAGTGCTATCAAAATTATACATTTGGAGCGCGCGGGCAGATACAGAGAAAGAGAGCGAGTGAGAGATGTGAGGACGCTCCGGTCTCATTAGGAGAGCAGGCAGAGTGGAATTAGTCTGAATATAATGACAGGCCACACTATCTCATGTAAAAACAGCCCTGTTTTCCTCTCTCATTCATTGGCACTAGTAATTAGTTTTGGCCCTAAAACTGTCACCCTTTACTCTAGAAAAGGCAGATGTGATTTGAGGTGCAATTTAATCTTGCTTTAATGAAGAACTAATGGACGCATTGCAAATTACTCCCCCCCCCCCTCACCCTCTCTCCCCCACACCCACTGTATGATTGAACAGGGGCTCGGGAGGGAGAAGAAGAGAGGGAAAAAAAAAATCTATTTCCTGCTTTTGAAAAGATCAAGAGTATCTTTGATAATGGTGAGAGCGTCACCGGCAGCTTCATCGCATCGAGCCAACAAGCCTCTTTTGCCCAAATCACAATTCAGTGGAGAGGAGGCCACAATTAGTGACAAAGCAGAAAGAGCGCTGCGGGGCCCGGGCGAGCAGAAAGCCCCCCGGCGCTCCAGGCTCCTTGTTAGAAACTGGCCCTGGAGGTGTCACACAGGAACAATGAGGCCTCATAAATTACCCCTGGAATAAATAAAAAAAAGAGGAAAAAAGATGTACTACTAATTTTCAATTACACCTATAATGCATTCCCGATTGGGGAGAGAAATTGGACATGTGTGGGGGAGAACAAACAGTCGCCTCCCTCTGTTTGTGACACACCGGAGCCTGTGATACCCAGAGTGTATTAGCAATGAATTACATGGTGTTTAATATAGCAGTGCGCTGGTGATTTAGCTCCACGGAGATCCAGAGAGAAAGAAGAGGAGGATTGAGTATCGCTGCCAAATAATGTCTCGTCATTACATTTGATTTCTGTTAGAGGATAATCACGAGAGAGAGAGAGAGAGAGAGAGAGAGAGAGAGAGAGAGAGAGAGAGAGAGAGAGAGAGAGAGAGAAGGAGGGAGACAAATTGCATTCTTATCTAATTTGGCCTAATTTGGAAAAATGATGTTGTTGTATGGAAAAGGGAGCATTTGTGCCGGCCCAGAGGAAAGAGAGGAGGTGGAGGAGAGAGTTTGAAGTGTGGGAGAACTGCCCGTCTGCTGCTCTCTAAACCACTTAAGGGACACTGTGTTTCAAACTGGCATCGCTAACGCATGATGCTGTAGAGAATATATCAAGGCCAAATAATGGTCCTTGAAACGGGTGAAAGGAGATGTGAGAACTGAGGAGGGTCAGACATGTGGAACATGTGTATCTGTCTTCCTGTGTGTGTGTGTGTGTGTGTGTGTGTGTGTGTGTGTGTGTGTGTGTGCGCGTGTGTGTGTGTGTGTGTGTGTGTGTGTTTGACTACAGCAGCAGCACGGCAGAAAGCCTAATGGGAGTGGGCTTAACTCTTGCACACAGCCTCGCTACATATCTGATTACTGGGACCAGTAATTTTCTTCCTTTAAATAAGGAAGAAATTGGATAGGATGAATGAAATTTGGCTGTCGTATTGCAGTGATGGTGCAGCATGGAGATTATGTGTTTCACATAATCGTTCATCATTTCCCGACCAGTGTTCGGGCTTAGCATAATGGAATTGGTAAACTGGTTTAAATCAGAACGTGAGGACAGACTATCAGGCCGAGTGTGAGGGTCTGTGGTAATGTCTTCAGACCGAGCAGAGTATTTCCACCACAGAGCTGCACACACACACACACACACACACACACACACACACACACACACACACACACACACACACACACACACACACACACACACACACACACACACACAGACCACACAACAAACACTTCAGGAACACGCTGTCTCCTCTGCTTCTCCAAAGAGCCGGAAAACTCGGAAAAAACGCCTCATAAACATCTTTGAAGATTGTTTTTTTTTTTGCGGTACAATAATTCAGCTTCAGATCTGTTTTTCATGCATTGACTTGAATATTGATCTGTGGACTTGTCTCATATTCATTGAATATAACAGAGTTATGACCTATTCTTAAAGGATTAAGACGTTGGAGGTGACTGCAGCAAACCTGATGGAACAAAACATACCTGAAAATGTTTTAAATTTCTTTACTTTGCATTATGTGTTTAACAACTTCTTTTAGCTACTGAGTATTAACCACAGATTGTTCGTTATTTACTTAGAATTTTCATTTTTTAACATTTACATCTATTTAGGTTTCTTTTATTTTCCTGTACGTGTAACTGACCATGTAGCTCTTTGTGGAAAAGTCTAAGAAAAGATGATAATGATGTTTTGATTACGGAAAATTGGAGTCAACTGGATAAATTACAACAGATTGTATTTTATATTATTATGATGTATTGATGTCTGAAGTGGATGTCATGTCTGTCATATTCCCTATAACATCAATTTTGATAATCCATGTTAACTCTAATACAAAACTAAGACAAAATACTTGAACTGATGAATGAGTGTTGATTAAACTGTGTCCGTCAGTCATTTTTCTCCTTATAACAAAAACACAGTTTCATAATTGTGAAAATGCATAATTGTAATGATGAATATAGATTATATGTACATGTAATATTTAGTTTTTATTATTAATATTATTTACTTATTGTAATTGCCATGCGACATGTGGCTGTTTGCTTTTATTTCTTTTTCAGTTTTTGGTGTTGGGGGATTGTTCTTCATTTTCCTTATTGGGGAACTTCCTCCAGATCAATTTACTTTAAATAAGTGTTAAATGTGGTTTACCCAGAGGGTTGTTGGTCAATCCCCGTCTCCCCCATGCCGCTGTTGGGCAAGATACTGAATCCCAAACTGCTCCTGACTGCTGAGTGAGATGTGATATAGAAAGTGCTGCTCATAGATGCACTGATGTGTGTGTGAAAACTGTACTTTAAAGCACTTTGAGTCATTAAGACTAGAAAAGCTCAATATAAATAGAGACCATGTCTCTGCTCCTGTTTCACTGTGGAGCCACATCCGCTCTGAGGAGCAGAGACCAGTCCCCAGGAGGGAAGCTGTTGGCCACTAGGTGTCACAGTGGCTGTTTGTAAAAGAGGAGCCACAGGCTTCTCTGGGTTTCACTGACAGCTACATCCAGTGTGGTCCGACCAGGATCCAGCCACCAAATCTAAGCAGCTGCTGCAGAGCAAGAATTTAGTGAATTTCACTGAAGAATATGATTTTCTAAACAAACTGTTTCTGACAAACACCAGTCTCCAGCTGTGCAGGAGCTTCTGACGATCAGAGGATGAACAAGGATGAATAATGTTTGAATCACAAACCATCAGCATCATCTGTGCACCAGATGTGACAGTATTTCCATTTAAGTATTAAAAATGTGATACTGTGATGAGTTTGAGCTTTTAACAAGGCGGTGTTGAATTTCTACAGGGGTAAATCTGATCAATCTGACTTTATACATGTTTTAGTAAACTAAACATGTTATTTGTAGACTGACAGTTGAACTGTTGGTGTTTGTGACTCTTTGACATTACAAAGGAATCAAACTACAGCACATGTGAACTTCAGAATGCTTTTTTTTTTATTGGAATTGGTTGACCTTTACTCAGAATTAAAGATTTTACTGGTTTCAATGCACCAGTAAGTGAAGGTCATCATCAGTACGTCAAGATCCACAGTGTCAGTAAAAACATATATAATTATTGTTATATGATAATCTCTGTCAGGCTTTTTTCATCGGGCCAGAAATGCTTCACATATCATCACTTCTAACTGACCTGCAGTCCCAGTGGTCAAACTGGGATGGAGAAAGGAATCACTGGACCAGATCCACACCTGTAAAATACAACAGAGCAAACAGAACTCCTCACAGAAAATAAATCCATCTATCTTTTCATTTTTTGTTGTTGTTGAATCCAGAACAAGATGAATGATGATTCATAAAACTGTATAATGTTTGTTTTTTTTACAGAAATACAGCGGAAGGTAAAAAAAAAAAACATTATACAGTTTTATGAATCATCATTCATTTTTTAAAAATGTTTATATATTAGGTATGCCAATATATATTCAGTTTAACAAATCTAGATATTTATGATTCATGTAATATTATGTAAGAACTGAATACTTGTCGGCTGTGTGGTGTTATTTTAATAAATCTATTGTTAAAACCTGTACAAATAACACATAGTGGTTATTATGAAGAGTTTATAACACATTTTAAAAAGCATGTAAATTATAATATCACAGCAGTCTCTTTTCTAAACATATTTTTAAAAGCTTTCACAACGTTTCTACTTTATATTCATTTGTTTTATTCACTTTTACTCTCATTTAACTATAATGATTAATAATTAATTGACAACTGTTTTCATGACTAAGTTTGAACATTAATTTAGACATTTAAACTGTTGGTCAGACAAAACAAAATATTTGAGGTTGTCACTTTGAGCCGATGGGAATTCTTCTGTTTTACAAACCAAACACTTAATGGACGGATGAAGACAATGATCAGCAGGTGAATCCACAATGACAACTATCATCAGTTGCAGCCAAACTAAATTAGCTAAACGTAAACCACCACCGAGAGTAAATCAATGTCATAGAGGCCATTTGCTTTGCTTTTCATGCATTTATTAAGTTTTTTATCTTAGTTTTGGGCTTCAGTTCAGAGAGGACAGAGACAGAGCTGTGAAGGCATCTGGATCCTCCCTCAGTAACTGAGATTTAACATCCTTGTGATATTTACTCTCCAGTTTTTTCACCACAGTTTTCCCAAAGGCTCATTCTTCATGGTGAGTCCATTCAAGGTCTGCCTCACCAGACGTAATGACTGGTTGTTCCACTTCTTCTTTCTCCAGTCGTCCAGAGCACCACATTTTTTCTGCACCTTCCATCTCACCATCGCGACAAAGCCTCGGATCTGCTTCACTCTCTGGCCGATAAAATCGCCTGTATTTTGGATAGTATGATGAATTCCTGACGTTGTTGACATCTTATTGTATGGCATTGAAAATGTCATTTGTTGGTTGCAAGTTAATAGCAGTAAGTGAAGAAATGCAAGTTGTTCGGTGTATTGGCGGGTTGTCCTTCTTCTATGTTGGGTTTATTTGTGCGGAGAGAAAGGAGAAATTCTTCTTTTTATTTTGTATAAAATGTCTTTGATATCAACATTCTTCTTCTTCTTCTTTGTCCGGTATATTAAAGGATAAACTCTAACTTATATAGCCCACTTGTCCTCTGATCTGAAATGTCTTCGATATCATCCTTTAATGTTTTCTTCATCTCTGTTCGGTTTATTTGTGGGTGGCAACCAACGTCAAAGTGCTTCCCTGCCAGTGAACCGAGAGCAGAGAAGAAGAAGAAGAAGAAGAAGATATCAAGGTGCATTACCGCCATCTACTGTGTCTTCTTCTTCTTCTCTGCTCGGCCCACCGGCGGGTTTAATGTGTAATGTACCAAGATGCATTGGATCTTCAATGAGGTTATGCTTTGATCCGCATTTTTGTTTGTTTGTTTGTCTATTGAATATTAGGTCATTCAAATCTGAATCTCTACGAGTAAATGATCTGATAACTGCACCTTGATGTTGGATGCCAATAAACCGAACAAAGAAAAAGTAGAAGATGATCTGCAATTTGATTTATTCTGTGTGATTGAAATACTGCAATAAAATGAATATGAGTTTAAATGAATCAACACTATGCTAATTCTCATATTCCTCAAAGCAGAGGCCAAGGTCTAAAGGTAGCTAGAGCTTATTTGAAAGCCTCACTCTCAGCTGCACGAAATCATATTCACTATTCACTCATTTAAGCAGCAAATCACTTAATAAGGCTAAAATAATCTCGTCTTCTGTTTTGCTGTTGTAACCAATAAAATCAAAGCAAATCAAGAGATCAAAGACTAGTTTTTTTTTTACTTGCAGAGGAAACAAGCAAAAAAAGCAAAGAACTTTCCTTAAAAAACTGAAAAGATTTTAATTCCAAACAACTCCAGTATTGATTCGTTTTACAGTGGCCTATATGTATCGTTCCATCCATCATATCTAACAGGACATTATCCATTTTTAATACACACTCCGTCCCATGCATTTGAATTTCTAACCTTAGAACACATTGGAACAGAGAAGACAGAACTATGGCTCATAGACAGACATACCTATGTGCTCCAAGTAGAAACACAATTGTTGTTACTCAAGCACACACACACACACACACACACACACACACACACACACACACACACACACACACACACTAATCAGTGCTTCACTTGCTGCCAGTGAGCCTTATTGAAGGCTGTGTTAATGATGACTTAATAGTGTGTCTTTAGATCTGGTCAATAGCTCTAAAGAGCCATGAGTCACATCACCCGGGTATTGAAAATGTCAGTAATGTGCGTGATGACTCAACACTCTGAGAGCAATTGGGTTTATAAAAGCTCAAAGTTCAGCCTTAAAGTTTCAGTGTGTAGAATTTAGTGACATCTAGTGGTGAAGTGTCATGTTGCACATTCACCACACCTCACCCTCCTCTTCCAAACATGAAAGAGAACCTGTGGGTCGCCTTCAGTTGTCATAAAATCTCTTTACTGCATCATTTACACTGTGTTTTAGGCCTAAATGTCCGGGACCGGAAGTGGCTAAGCTAACGGACTTCATTTGAAATATTTTATTGCTCCTACAATCTGTTTATGGCACTCTTAAATTATATTTATATATTATATTGTTTTTGTCCTTTAAATCTGTGGAATGAGGCCACAGAGACAACAGAGGGCTTGTCATCACAGGGGAATCCATAGCATCTCCTCCTGTCAAGAAGTCAGCCACGGCCCAACAGTTTGGTGAGCTCTTCACGACGGAGGTGGGAATCGGACCCACTTTGCAGCTGGTGAATGAAGAGGTAACCTTATACTGGGACTCCACCTCACTGGAGTCCAAGCCCCTTGTATGGTGGAATACCAATGAGCACAAATATCCTCATGTTGCCATGTTAGCAAAGCGCTACCTGGCTGTTTCTGAGTGTTAATGTTCATGTTACAGCACAGTTCAACAGTTGATTTTCTACATGCTGCCCCTTCATGAATATATTTTATATTTGTATTCATATCTTTGGATAATATTTATGTTGCACAGGCATAAAAAGAAGCTGAAAGCTGCTCATGTTAAGTACAGTACAAGTACAGGTATTTTTCTAAAGCTGAAAGCTTAAGTACTGTTAATTGTGTGTGCCTAGTGGAGCACACACCACTAGGCACACATATTAGGATGTTACCAGGAAGCCCGATAGGAGGCTGGATTTTCAAAATAAACCACCCCAGACAGTAACAGGATGTTAACAGGAAGCACGCAGAGAGGACAGTTGAAGTCTTTAAAAGAACAACTTTCACAACTGTTCAGCAACATTGTTTGTTCAGCTCAGGTGGTTGAAATGCTTGTAGAGTAAATAAGTGGTTGTGGTTTCAAAACCAGCCCTCGGCAAAAGTTTTATTTTGCTTATTTACTGCTGCTGCTGTTAAATAGAAACACACAAAGTCCTCTCTCTCTCTCTCTCTCTCTCTCTCTCTCTCTCTCTCTCTCTCTCTCTGGGTCTGTCTGTGTCTCTCTCTCAAACTGAAAGAGTCTCTCTGGAACCTGCAGCAAGCACTAGGGACACATTCAAACTTTCTTGGGAGGAATTTTCTAGTTTTTTTTTAATATGGTGCACCTAAATGAATACTTATTTTACAGTTTTTATATATTTGAGAGAATATTTGTGATCACAAATTTTGTAAAATTTACTTTTTTTAGGTAAGAAAGACACAGCAATAGTCTGTTCAGTTAACCAATGTTGAATACATGTTAAAATACAGTTTTCTGTTTTCTGTTCCTTGTTTTTGTTTCCTCAAAACTTAGGTACTTACCGAACCGGGATTTTACTGTTACACCCCTACTATGCAATAGTGAAAAATGTATTAATGGCACGTGTCAATGTCAACTTTATTTATAGAGCACATTTAAAACAACTTGGTCGGCCAAAGTGCTTTACAAAGTAAAAGGTACAACAAGAAAACAGCAATATATAATACATCAAAATACTAATGATAATAAAATAACATCCGCTGGGATAACAACGTGCACAACTGGAAAAGAAGACCAAAGAGAAGAGATGTGTTTTTAACAATGATTTGAAGCGTGCAAAAGATATTTTTAACATTTAAAAATCAATCCACATATTAACCAAACTTTTCATCTCAGGCTCTTTCAGGGTCCATGTTGGGGTCCGGGGACCTCAGCTCCTCCAAAGTCTCCATTAGATGTTCATCTCATGTAAATAACAACAATAAAAACATGTTAATCTCGTGTAAATAACAACAATAAAAACATGTTCATCTCGTGTAAATAACAACAGTAAAAACATTATATTTCACAGTGTGAGTGTTTGGTTTCATTTTGGAAGCTGGTAAACAACCCGGACACGTGTCACCTCTCACCTGCCCTGACTTCTCCCCCCTGATGCTCCCAGCAGCAGCACCTGTCGTCCCAACATCCTTTGCGTGTCCAATATGGAGGAACTGGCGGTGGAGGTCCGCGGCTCCAACGGGGCTTATTACAAGGTAAATACCGGCGTATCCGCGCCTTATCACCGGGGACAGCCCGCCACATAGTGCGGGACATCATCCGGAGGGTGTCGGACTCCAGCTGCGTGTTCCGACCCGCTCCGAAACCACGTCGTTAGCTTGTACTAGCATTGCTAGCCGGAGTTAGCTGGCTAAGCTAGCATCGGTGGGGCAGCTCTCGAACCAGCGACCTTTATCCAACACTCAGCCGGGAACTAACACGAGCTCGTCTCCGATCAGTGGAAACTCATAAAGATTCAAGTTGTTATTTACTGCGCTCGATGTTTGGCGTTAGCTTCCTGGAGCTAAAAGTTAGCTAGCTAGCTAGTTGACGTCAAGACGTGAAGCTAAGTGGGAGCCGAGCGATGATTTATTCGGGTAATTGGGTCGTGTAGCTGCCCGGGATTCGAACGTATAACCCTCGAGTGAACGTGTTTGATGTTTACGAAGCTGAATTTCTGGCCATGACAGTGATTTCTTGTGAAACTTCACGTTGTGTGCGTCTATTATTTGACACCTCATCATGCCCGAGCTATTTTTTCTCTGTGTGTGTGTGAGCCAGCTGTTCCTTGTCAATCCTGACCGGCTGCCATGTCAGTGGAGGGGGTCACCGACACCACAGACTATTTCGAGACTTGCTGCGTAAAGTCTCTTCTCTAACTCCTCTCACTCATCACCTTTGCCACACTGATTCCTCCTTTCCTTTCCTCCTTTCCTTTCCTCTCCTCGTCTCAGTTCAGGCCTCATGAGTCACTTGGTCCTCAGCCCTGGTTGAGTTGTGAAGCTGTGATTCAGTGGTTCTGTAAAAGACCAACTTCAGCGATGTTCTGCTGTACTTTCAGTTTTGATCTGGTTTCATTTCACACTCGTGATGACATAAACCTTGAAGACCGTGTCACAGATCATAGTTTAAACTGTTTAAAGCAATTTCCTGAAATACCTGGGCACTATTTTTATCAACTAACTCAGATTGGATCAATATGACAATTGGTGGGGAATTTGTCAGTTGTGGATAAAGACCTGGTGCAATGGTTTAGTCTTATAATTCTGTTAATGTCTCTTTTTTTAAAATCTCATTTCTATCTTGCGTGTCTTTTATTGCATCTTCCTCTCACACTGTATTTACTTTCTATTTATTCATACTTGTTTTGTTCTTCCTTTGCAATGTATGTAAAGCCCTTTGGCTCAACTCCTTTTTTAACACACCATATAAATACACCTACTTGACTTCATGATAAGGGGGGTGGGGGGGAACACAACATCCAGTTCAAATTGTGTTTTGACACCAGTGTAGCTTGTCAGTAGGACACAGGCTGGATTTATTGACCATTAGCTAAACGTAGAATACTACAGACTTAAAACAACAGGACTTTTGGGCTCCAGAACACGTAGCACATCTAACTGCTGTATTTCTTTGACCAAGTCATAGCATAAAGTGAGTTGATAATGTGTAAAACACAGACACAGGAATGTACTCAGCTTGCTTTGTGCTGCATGCTCTGGCACTTAATAGCAGCCAGACACATTTGGCATGTAACACATGGCTTGTACCAGCACAGCACACCCAGAATACCCAAACAAATTCCCCTGTCCCTCTGGGTGTGGAGCCATGCAGATTATTTTAGTTTATTTGCTCAGGCTTCGAGGTATCTGTAAATACATGTTCCGCCTCTTTAATAAATTAGGTGTGAGTGGAACTTTATTCATGGAGACTCGAATAATTGATAAATGACATCTGAAAGAAAAATTACATACACAGAACAAGTGGTTATTCTTTTTTTTTTGTAAGGAAACTACCAGAGATAAACTGGAACCAGTGAATGTTTAAGTATATTTTCAAGCAAATATTCCAATTGATCAACTATCAGAGAAGTTGCTGATTATGTTTCTGTCGATTGACTGATCGTCAAACTTCTAAAAATCATTTTATACTCTTAATTTTGTAGAAATGTTTTGCAAAATACTATATTAACTCTTTGTTGTGTTACTTCCATGCACATTTATCTGTATCAGCCAGTAAGGTATTTTGTGTATGAGGAAGCAGCTAAAGAACTCAGACATCACCCTGAGAGAGGGAAGACAACACTTGATGAGGGAGAGACAACAACACGAGAGAACAGTCGTGTTTCAGATTTTAATTGACTCACCTTGAAGCTCTGCTCCTCGCAGTTTCTGCAAATTGTTTGCAAATCCTTTATGTCCTTCACAAGGTTTCTTCAAGAATCACAGTCATTTTCCTCCGTATTCCTCAGTTGAACTCAGTTGCTCTTCACTTCAGTCATGTTCTTACAGCTTTGTGTATGTCTGTCTGTCTTGCAGGGCCTTGTCAAAGACATCCACGATGACTCTCTCACCATTGCCTTTGAGAACAAGTGAGTCGTATTCCAGCTGCAGTCTTAAATCACGTCAGGTTCAAGATATTTAAGACAAATGTTGTGAGCACCATGTTTTAACAAGGGTGGAAACTACTGTTATATTTTCAGTTGGCAGCCAGAACGCCAGGTGCCCTTCAATGATGTCAGGTTGCCCCCACCCGCCGACGCCAAGAAGGAGATTGGGGAGGGCGAGGAGGTGGAGGTGAGGAGCACACACATGTGGTCTTTCTCTTTATTTTACTTTCTTGTCTCTCTCTGTTGGTGGTCTTACTCTGTCTTCATCTCCTGACAGATCCTCTCCAGAGCCAATGATCAGGAGCCCTGTGGTTGGTGGCTGGCTAAAGTTTGCATGATGAAGGGAGACGTGAGTGTTATTCATTATGAAGCTTTTACACTTCACACTCAATGTTTACATTAAAATGAATGCTTTTAAGTATTTCAGCATTATTATCAAAAATGTACGAGTTTTGTCACTAAAACATTGTTTTTGTTGTCTGTCTTGAGGTTAAAAAAACCTTTTACTCATGTCATAATTGCGATATAATCAATATGCTGAAATTCATTTCACACACACTTGTCTGTACTTTCAGTTCTATGTGATTGAGTACGCAGCGTTTGATGCCACCTACAATGAGATCGTGACCTTTGAGCGCGTGCGTCCAGTCAACCCCAACAAGGCCATCACCAAGAACTCCTTCTACAAGTGCTCTGTCCCTGTTCCTCAGGACCTACAAGAAGCGTACGTACACCACGACAAGGGTGGTGGACACATCTTAGTCTTACAGCTTGTGTATTTCACGATTCACATAGTATTTATACTTTTGATCGGACTTTTAAAAAGTATTTAATTCATCTCGTATCACAGGTGCCAGAATGAGAACGCCCATAAGGAATTCAAGAAGGCCGTGGGAGCTCTTACTGTCTCTTACTGCCCAGAGACCAGCGAACTAGTGATTGTGGTAACTGCTTTAATCCTGTCGTCAATATGTCTGTGTAGTGGATGACTCTTCTTAGTCGTCGTCCACAAAGAAGCAGCTCCATGTATGTTAATAATTCATTCTTTTATTTTGTGTGTGTGTGTGTTTAGTCCACCAATGAGACAACAGTGAAGCGTGTGTCTCTGCTGAGTGACATGCACCTGCGCAGTCTCAGGACCAAGCTGCTTCTGATGTCACGCAACCAGGAAGCTACAAAACATCTGGAGGTCAGTTAGTAACCTGGGAAACCACCCGCTCATTGAGGTCACACAGGAAGCTTAGCAATCATATGATCGTGTACCACATTCCTTTGTGTTTTATCTAAGTACAACTAGTGTTGATCAAAACAGTCCTGTGTCAGGCAGGTGGATGTGGATTTTCAGTTTTCGTAAACTATGATAACTTCTCTCATAAAAACATATTTCAAATGATTACAGCTATGTTTTTCTGTATCGTCAGACAAAGTCAAGTGAGATGCATCTCCTTCTTTGTTCAGAGCTCCAGGCAGCTGGTGTCGTCCTTCCAGGAGGAGTTCGTTGTGAGGATGGATCTGATGGGTCTGGCCATCGGCACCCACGGCAGCAACATCCAGCAAGCTCGCAAAGTTCCAGGTGTCACTGCCATCGAGCTGGATGAGGAAACTGGCACTTTCAGGATTTATGGCGAGGTAGGGTGGTGCCTGACCGAGTGGTGCTCGAAGCTTCAGAGGAAAAGGAGTGAATGAACCCAAGTCTAAGAAACATAATATGGACACATTTAAATTTGTTTATGTACCTGTGTTTTAGTTGAATGTATAATGGATAAAGTAACTGGGTTTTCTTCTAGAATGCAGAGGCGGTGAAGAAGGCCAGGGGCTTCCTGGAGTTTCTGGAGGATTTTGTCCAGGTGCCAAGGAACTTCGTTGGTATGTAGACGCGCACATTTCCTGCTTGAGATTGGAAATCCCGAAAATCTCTTTTTACCAGCAGCAGTCACAGAGAAGCTGAAAATTAGATGCTCTGTGTGCTGTGCTTTTCTATATATGTGTTTGTTCTCCAACTTTGAAAAACTCTTAAAACTTTTACTATATTAAGTGTTTTGTATCCTGGGTCTGATCCTACTGACTGCTTTTAATTGTTTCTTATTGGACTTCAATTCTTCATTTTTAACTTGTTGAGCACATTATAACTGTGTTTTAGGTTCTGTGTAAATTAAGTTGATTATTGTCATCTGTAACTTTGTAAAATCACATCACAATTTAATTTTAAACTTCAAAAAATGGTTATATATTCTATATTTACTAATTTAGTTGATTGTCTGCAGGCAAAGTGATCGGTAAGAATGGTAAAGTCATCCAGGAGATTGTGGACAAGTCCGGTGTGGTGAGGGTGAGGATAGAAGGAGACAATGACAACAAGCAGCCCAAACAGGAAGTAAGTCTGCTGCAGCAGCGTGTTCACTGCGGCTGATAAAGCTGCTTGAAGAGAAAAGATAACAGTCAGTTTCACACAACTATACAAATGATGTTCACTCATTCCCATACTAACAGTGCGTTGTCTTTTTGTGTTTAGGTGACACAGGGAATGGTCCCCTTCACCTTTGTTGGTACTAAGGAGAGTATTGGCAATGTTCAGGTCTTGCTGGAGTATCACATCTCGTACCTCAATGTAAGGACAGTACGTATGTGTGCGTGTATGTGATGCATGTTTATTTATGTTATAATTTTCTGGAAACCTTTCTAATACTAACCAGTGTTTCACTAATGAAAAGCATGAATTGATGATGCATGTTGGAATAATCTGCATAGACACAACCTAACTCACATCTATCTGGCTGTCTACACCGCTTCATAACCCATCACAAAATCTTAAAAAAAACAAGCTGCTTTGATTTGATCTTGTGCTGTGCAGGTATACAAAGTGATATCAGATGGAGTAGTATTAAAAAAAAAACAAATCATTAATGATGTGTAAGGCCTGGGTAACAAAACAACATCAATAATGATTATCGCAATAGAATTTTCATTAATAGCAACATAACTAAAGATTTGTAAAATGTTTTGTTTGTCGTTCTCTGCTCATAAAGAAGAAATGAAAACCACAAACTTCAATCTAACGTAAAAACAAAATCAACTTGTCAAAGAAGAACAGAAGCCATTTATTTATGTGTGGCTACTGTGTCTGTCGTCATCTTGTCAATACATTAAACACAAGATGATCTTTCAGACTTAGCGATCCATTGATCATATTATCGGTTTTGTTGAGATAAATCAAAGTAACATGTTGCAGCATCAGTACAACCAGATGTGAAGTTTTCCACACATATATTAATACCACCTCTGTTGAAGTTAAATTCCACGTTGAAACACCTGATTATTCTTATTTATCGTGAATCACACTTAATGATAATCATGACCAATGATCACTTTGCTGCTCTGTGGTGTGTATTTTGCTGTGTGTGTGTTTATGTATGTGCATGGTCTGTGCCACGTGGGTGTGTTTGTTTTGTGCGTAGGACATAGTGGAGCTTCTTTCCGAGGGCCAGCGACTCGAGGAAGAGCTGAGGCTGAATCTGGATTTTGCACAGGGAACCAGCCTAGCAAGATTCAGAATAAGCAACAGCATGCACACTGGATGTGATATAGATGTGTGTATGATAACTGCATGCTGACCAGTGATGACATCTCTAAAAGATTTGATTGATTTCCTGAAAATGCTAAATTATTATAATCACATCTTCTTTTTTCTTGCTTTTCTTTCTGTCTGATTCACTTTATTTGAACCTTTTCACTTATTTATTTTTCGCCCAGGAGGTTGAGCAGCTTCGTCTGGAGAGGATGCAGATTGACGAGCAGTTGCGTCAGATCACCCAGGGTCAGAGGGGGGAGAGAGGAGAGAGGGGCGAGAGGGGCGAGAGAGGCGAGAGAGGAGAGAGGGGGGACAGAGGAGGAGCGTACAATGCAGATGGCAGCGCCAATGCCTCCTCGTCCACCGTACATGTCGGTCGCTCCTACAACAGTCGTGGCCGTGGACGCAGAGGCCACAGCTACAGCACTGGATATGGTAGGCACCTTTAAAATCAGCTTATATGGTTCCAGATACTGTGTTGAAATAGTCTGTGCACAAATTATAAAATAAAAAGCTCCAGTATGTTCACATCTGTCCTAACTTCTTCTCTCTGTCTTCTTGTGCATCTGCCTGAGTTCAGGTACCAACTCAGAGCAGTCCAACGCCTCTGAGACCGACTCAGAGCGCAAGGAGGAGCTCAGTGACTGGTCCCTGGCTGGGGAGGACCAGGACAGGTGAATAGCTTCAAACTATTGAACCCAAAGATGAACAAACATGTTCATCTGCCATTAAAGGAAGTTTTATTAGCCTGACCATCTTTTGTTATGTAGCTATTGATTATTCGGCAGTGGATGTTTTTCATTAGATTTTTTATGAATGGATCAGTGTGAGATGTTGATTGGTTTACTAACTGACTTCCAGGGACAGGGAGCGAGGCCAACGGCCACAGAGAGATGGTCGTCGGAGGCCAGGACCCGGCAGAGGCCGTGGAGGAAGAGGAGGAAGAGGAGGAAGAGGATACAGCAACAGTTATGGTAAAATATACTATCATACACTTTTTACAGTTGTTGTTGTCACAAATAGGCAGGAAGGCAGTCTAAGTAAACAATAGTAAGCAGTAATAAAGGCTAGTGGCTATGTTTTCACCAGGTACTTTCTTATGCCTCCGTGTTGGTGTTGAGAAGATCACTGTGAACAATTTCTTTTGGCCTCATGAACATGATATCTTTCAAACGCCTTCAAAATTTTTTCTCAACAATTAAGGTGGAAATTACGACAAATTTTCAGACAAATTACTATTTGATAAAATGATGAACTGATGTCCAGACGGTCAAAGGTCAACTTCACTGTGACCTCATAATGAAACCACTTTTATAACCTTGATTTAACGAAACACTTCAGGAACAGAAGGGGAGATTTTAATCATGTTTCCTGTAACTTAACTTGAGTCTGTAAATGTAGTTTTATCTTTTACTTCTTCAACCTCAACGTGGACTGAACGATGAACCAGCACTAATTGGCAGAGATAGATTTGCGACAAGTTTTGTGAACATGTGAACGGGGCTTTCGAGGACACACTGTGTAGAGAGGAACTACCACACACCTTTCTCTTTTCTTAAAAGTAGGTTTGATTCATCGAAGTCTAACTTGTTTGTCTCTCTGCAGCAGGGCCCCAGGGCCACGAGGATAACAATGCCTACGGAGTCCTGGAGACCAACACGGAGACCGACCACACAGCCGATACAGATGCTAGCGAGTCAAACTTGCCTACAACCCGCCGCAGAAGGTCTCGGCGACGCAGAACTGACGAGGACGCCACACTGATGGACGGCATGAGCGAGTCGGACAACGCCTCAATGAGTGAAAATGGAATAGGTATGGAAGTCACATGATCTATAATATTATTAAACCTCATTGGTCCTAGTTGTCAAAGGATGCTCTAAACGTTTCCTTCTTGGAGCCGACTGTTGCTGTCAGAGTTTCAGTTAATCAGTGTGAAATCAGTCAGTGCAGTTTAATGACGGTTTTAAGCCCCAAATCAATCGCTGTCTTTGTGATGACCCAACAACCCGTAGATGACCCGGAAGCTAAATCTCAGCGTCGTAACCGTAGTCGACGTCGCCACATCCGCCTGCCTGAGGAGAGGCAGCCAGGTAACCATGACAACCTCCAGTGTGCTCACCCCTGGTCCCTGGCTCTGAATGGCTTATTGAGAAAGTTGAACACCAGGCCTCATGTTTGCTTGTGTGTCTCCAACTTACTAAACAAAGACTTCTCCTATAACGGGTTAGACAGTAAACATGCATCTTCCGTGTGTTATTTTGGCCTCATAATTCATTACTAATAACTCAGCCACAACTTGTTTTGTGTCGTCATCTACGCAAATATCAGTCAAGTTGTCGCTCAACTTGTGTAACTTTCCGAAAGCTGACAACCATGCCTGCTTTTCACAGTCATTGCACAGGTGTTAACATTCCTCACCTCGCACTGCCACCACTGTTTGTGTTCTGCTTCTCTACAGGGAGAGTAAGAGGTGCTGTCATCCTCATCGGGATGAAGTTCCAAACATGGGGCAGATTTGTTTAGAGCTATGCAGCCGTCTCAGCATCTCGGCTTCTGTCTTATTTTACCATGGTTTTTCTTTCCTCTTGTCTTGTGTGTACAGTGACTGTGGCTGACTACATATCCAGGGCTGAATCTCAGAGCAGAGAGTTGACCTCTACCGACCCCAAGAAGATAACCAAGGATGTGGTTAGTACTCAAGTGATCAAATTGTTGGCAGACCACAGGTGACCTTCATAAAAGCTCTTGGTGAACGACCATCACGTATTAAACGGAAGGATTTTCTCCAAATTACTTGGGAGGGTATCTTGAGATTATAAACTTTTGGAGCTGATTGGTCAATGACAAGAAAAACATGGTCCAAAAAACTAATTTTACTAGATAACTCCATAATTAGGGTGAGAATCTAAAGCATCAGAAAAGTGACGTCAGGAAAAATTCCCTATGAGTCAGAAAATTACATCATACATAGTTTAAAAATGCATTTTTCTAGTCATCTCTGCATCCTATTGGACTATAGACACGACCTGAAGCTTATATAGATACATGATCATATCTTTAAATTAAATATTTAGCATTGCCTGATGGCCCCTCTGATACTTTTATTTAATGTAAATATTGCTTTTTGATTCTTTTCAAACCTTCTCTGTGCCACATGTCTCTTCAGGCTCAGGTGGATGCCATCGCTGAGCACAGCCCGCCGTCTCCCCCGGCAACCACCAATGGTTCCAACAACAGCGACACCGCTGCTGACGGTGAGGGCAGCAGCAAAGCTCCCAGGTCTCCCAGTGAGAGGCCGGCCAAAGTGTCCTACGAGGACCCAAGCCCACAGCCCGTTGTTAACGGACTCTCCTAGTCAGACCGCATCAAAGGAAATGGTTTCAAATATTTGAACACGTTTGGCTGCACTGAATTTAATCTCACTGTCTCTAGAGCAGCCCTCGTCTAAATACAAAAAGCACTGTTCTTTTTTTTTTTTTAACGTTACGAATATTTGAAACCTGTTTCACTGTGCAAGTTTTAGAGGTCTAACCCTAAACCCCATTTTACATGTGTTCTGTTCCAACTATCCACTTTACTACATTTTTTTTACAATAGTTCTTCCTGTATGAGCTTGCCAAAGATAGTCAAACACACTCAGACGTACATACATCTCTATTCTACTGTTCCTCTCAGTCCACTCTTCATTGAGAGCTCAGGGGGAGGTCGGACTGAATGCAGTATTTGTAAAAAAAACGCAGACAGGGATTCAGTTCGAACCCATAACTGTGGTATGACTTCAGCAGTTGTTTTTATTGGTATAAATAACATCATAGCAGGGTTTTAGAATAAGAAATCATGCCTTTTAACAGGCAGATGCAGAAAGATGCTTCCACACCCTTTTTCAGGATGTTTTATGAAATCTGAAGTCGTTTGGAACTTCAGCGTTCTGCATGAGCAGCGGCTCAGTGCAGGCAGGTGTGTCGGAACCCCCCAAGTATGTAAGACATACACGTGATCAGCTGTTGTGCCTTGAGAGTAGATTCAACATGTCGTTGCCTGGCTCTGCACACCATCTGAGATCCGCTCACTCATTTCCGTGTTACTTGGTCGCCTCCACCTGTCACAGTGGAACCAGAGCAGCCGTCTCCTTTGTGCTACATGTACCGGCACTGTCGGCAGGTGCAGGCCGACACTGAGACCCTGGTAGGATTTCAGAGGCATATCTTTTTTAATTCAGGTGTGTCTATTCTTAATGTTTGTGGGGCAAATGAGTCCAGTTATCCGAGTTTGACGTTAGCTGCTTTGTTTTTCAATATGCAACCACTTTGGTCATAGAAGAAATGTTATTACAGAGTGTCTGGAGAGGAAACAAACAATGGAGGAGTTGTTTTCTTTGCACTGAAACTTAACCTTTTTCTTTGTTTAAAAAAAAAAGTTGATTGTAGTCGAGTCTGGAAAGTGACCTGTTACTGTTTCGTGCTGGACAGAGATGTAGCCATCAGTGCTGGGTTTCCTGGAAACATCTCGTTTCATCGATTCCTCTATTGGAATTAACAGATTCAAAGCACATTGTTTGTCTTTTGAGATTTCCCCTCTCCGGTTCCGACTGAAACAGAAACCCTGTCGCAGCAGCAAGAACCAGACGAGCCGGGTGTTGAGATGTTTCTGGGAAACCAAGCAAGTGTCATTTTCACGATTCTTCCACAGACCAACTGGTTGGAAACTGGTCATGACTGTTCCATTTAGGAAGGAGATTTATTTGGTTTATTTATTTAAAAAGTGTACAGTATTTAAAAAAAACAAAAGGAAAAAAAAACAAGAGAAGCTCTTCATTTTCTTGACACTAAACAACATGTTGCCGAGGGGTTTATTTTGGAGACATAAGACAATTTGGACTACTGAGGGTTGTGACATCCAGTATGTTTTTTTTAAGGATCATTCTGGTTGGTTGATGTGCAATATGTTTTGTATGCAGGTAGTTCTTAAATAAACTTGATCTTCTGTATAGATCTAAACTCGACTGTGTGCTCTGTTGCTGCCACATCACTTCACTGGAGCATTTTCAATTTAACTCAGTTCAGTCACTTCACAGTCCAGCCGTCAAATTATTACTTTCATCAAGATACAAATTAAAAATGTAATGTTTAGCAGTATATTCATATCGTGTCTATTTTGAAAATTAAGCTGAGCGTTTTTTTTCTTAAATGTGAGCCACTGAGCATCTCCATGTACTGAGGCTCACGCCCTCTGCAGTGGCTGCAGGTTCGACTCCCAACTTGCAGCCCTTTGTCTTCATGTCTTTCTCACCCATTCACACTTAATCTGTTCTTTCAATTAAAGCAATAAATATCCTAAAATAATAATATGTCTATGTAGATGTAAAAAGTTTGTTCTATAACTGTTCCTTCCATCCGTACTGGTCACAAGAGAAATCTCCTAAAGCTAAAATGATGCCGGACAGTATGAGTTAATCAAATCAAGTGGGTGTGTTTTTTAAGTGCAGTGTTTGTAGTGTGCAACAAAGATTTTAATGTACTTATCGGAATATGAGTTGTTTTGACTTGAAAAAAACAACTACGAGCTTCAATTCATTTGCTAAAAAGTTCACAAAATAAATTTAAATATAATGAGGCAGGGCTCTGTTGACATTTTGTACAGTGTGATTTTATTTGAGAACAATCAGTTAGAAAAGTGGTAATCACTCAGTCAGCTCAAGATCAGGAGCAGAGTGAAATCACATTAATGTCCGACCAGCATCTTCATCTCTATTTCTTCATCTGTCCGTCCATCAGATCCTTGGCTTCATTTATCTTTGCTGCGAGGTACGGAGATCCGCCTGGGAAGCACACAATCAAATCATGGGATTAAACTGCATATATCAGTCTTCGCAGTCATGCTAAACACAGTGTTTACATGTTAGAACAGACTGTAAAAACTTTTAAAATATTTTAATAGTTAACAGCTGATGCCAGAGATCAGTCAGAACTTTTAAAGCTTCTTCTCACCTCGATCTGGATGGTTCAGGATCATCAATTTTCTGTGGGCTTCTCTGATCTTATTTCTATTGGCTGTTGGACTGGAAAACAAAGATACATCATCAATTATTAATGTAATAATCTGTGCAGATAGGTTTATTTGATGCACATATTAAAACCAGAGTTGACAAAACA
Source organism: Hippoglossus hippoglossus (assembly GCF_009819705.1). Taxonomy (NCBI): domain Eukaryota; kingdom Metazoa; phylum Chordata; class Actinopteri; order Pleuronectiformes; family Pleuronectidae; genus Hippoglossus; species Hippoglossus hippoglossus. The sequence goes on along the minus strand of NC_047154.1, from coordinate 23,954,974 downwards.
GAATAAGAAGTTAATAAAACCAACTTAACATCGCCCAAAAACCATATAATAATTGTCAGTGGTAAACTGTTCCAAAGAGTGAACACGTACCTGACGCCTAAAACAAGGGCAGCTTCTCTCTTGTTCATCTTTGGTTCAAACCCCCCTCTGTAGAACCCTCCTCCAAAAGCCTGTGACAACATATTCAGCAAACAGCTCACAGCCTGGATCCATAATCGCAAAAACACTTATTATAAACTAATCTAAAGTGAAATGAGGGATGAAGAGATATCTAGCACATATACTAGTATTTACAGGTATGTGTGCTTGTTTCCTACTCACCGTCGTGGGGAAGCTCTGAAGAGCCTGTTTCATCTGAGGCTCCATCTGCTTCATGGCCTGCATGGCATAACGGCCTGAGAGACAAAGAGGAGTGAGAGGCAGATATATCATGTTCAGTTTATTAGGTACAGCTAGCTAAAAGAAAATACAGCAGACCTGCAACAACCTGACCTTCATTAAGTTATAGTGTTCAGATTCTATTCGGTCCAACAAGGAGGTTTTGTTTTCATTGCTATTTGTTTGTGTCTGTCAGAACGTTTGCTAAAAAACTACCGCACCAATTTCCAGGACATTTTATGGAAGAGTGACCAAAGAAGAAGCCAAGACAGGATCCTCTCCATTCTGGAGAGGATCCACAGAAACAGGGAAATCTAGAATAGTTTGCACCTTGTAACATCCAAATATCGTTCAAAAGATTAAATATACAGTCAGCTGGCAGTTTATTAATTCAATTCAATTCAGTTTGTATAGCACCAGATTATAATAAACATTATCTCAAAGCACTTTACATATCATTCAGAGAGATGTTTATTCAAGTGTGTGTTATGTTGAAGTGCTTATTTGAGGCTGTACTGCAACATACAGCGATATGTTAGTTATCTAGTCTGTCATTAGAAACAGAAACGAGGTGGACAGAGAACTGAATTGGATGAGGTGAAACGTCTTCAGGAAACACAAGCAAGTCCAGTTCTCTGTGTGCAAGTCCTGAAGACAACATGGAAACATCTGTACAGTTAAACACACGTGTGCCAGATGTGTCTTCTTTCTACGAGAGTTTGTTCTTCTTATACGTCTATAACATTATGTGTTCAAGTTTTCACGTGACACAGCTCTACATTTATTCATTTAATTCGAACACCACCTTGTTTCCTCGTCACACTGCACCCTGCTGATTGTTATTTATCTTACATTTGCTTATCTTTATAAACTCTGTTTTTAAAGAAGTGCTTTATAAATGCATGAATACAGTTTATATCAGATATAAATGAGGAAGGTTGTTACCGACAAACCCAGCAGCAGCCAGAGCCAGTCCCGCTGCCACCATGGAGCTGGCCTGCACGGGGACAGAGAAGCACACGGAGACATGAGGAGGACTCACAGAAGATCAACATGCAGCAAACTGCAGCTGCGACGTAAACACACGTCACATGGAGTCTAGCTCGAGCTTTTCCTCACTGACGCTAGTTTCACACATTCAAACCACTTCTTAGAACTCAGTGAAAGTTGGTGCAGCGGCTGATTAGAGCCGTAAATCAAACGTGAACTCGGTTTGGGTCATGTCGTGCTGGATCCAACACACATGACTGAGGCTAACGTTAGCTTAGCCGTGTGGAAGGGACGTTATCTCGTGTCCTGGTTGGATTCCTGAGCCTGAAGCAGTGTGCAGGTGATCAGTGCATCCAGAGGACAGCAGGTCCGACCCACCATGTCCGTGTGTTCAGGTCCGTGTCCGCTGAAGATCAGGATCCTAACGTTTGACCTCTCGTCTCCATGTCGCTCTGCGCCCCGCTCCTCTGTTTACGCCGGAAACGGAAGGGGACTGTCGTAAAGCAGCAGAGTTGCCAGATTTGACTGTTTTGTTAAAAACAGCTGCACAGAACCTGCTCATTATAAATATAATTATTTATCCCCAATAAAATCTGTTTATGTAAATGTTCCCTAACATGTAGAAAATAAAGTCCTTCAAGAAACACAGTATTGATCTTAGTGAGTTATGTTCTGGGGCTACAATTTGTACAAGTATGTTTGTTTACATTTGTAAAATAAGTGTGCCAAATTAAATTGTAGCACTTTCTCATTCCTACGTATTAACTAATTACGTTTAAATTAATCAATTAATTATTAAACACTAATAACTATCAATAATCACTTTAATACTGAAGAACATTTAAAACACAAACATTCCTCGGCCAGTTCTGAAGTTGGTCTATAACTTCCTGATGATTTCTTCACTGGTTTATGAACTTTAATAAGTTGTTTATTGCTTTTGAAACACCTGCACACATCTGTCCATTCCCCGTCACACATGATGTTATCATACAGGTCAAACCAACGTCTCTATATAAATCTTCTTGTTTGCTGGTCCCTCAGGTGAACCCGAATCCAAGATGGAGTCCACTCAGAGCCTTTTGGTGGTAGGTTCAGTTTTACCTTACAATGGAGGTTTAACATGCATTTAACACCTTTATTAACCTTTAAAAATAATTAGCTAACATTGTCATGTTAGCTAACTTGTCTCATTTTAGCTAAGTTGTCTCATTTTAGCTAACTTGTCTCATTTTAGCTAACTTGTCTCATTTTAGCTAACTTGTCTCATTTTAGCTAAGTTGTCTCATTTTAGCTAACTTGTCTCATGTTTGCCAACTGTCTGGTGTTAGCCAACTATTAGCAAACCTTCTGTTGTTAGCTAACTGTCTCATGTTAGCAAACTGTCTACAAACTGTCTCACGTTAGCAAACTGTCTCACGTTAGCAAACTGTCTCACGTTAGCAAACTGTCTACAAACTGTCTCACGTTAGCAAACTGTCTACAAACTGTCTCACGTTAGCAAACTGTCTACAAACTGTCTCACGTTAGCAAGCTGTTAGCAGAATGTCTGGTGTTAGCCAACTGGTGTTAAGACTAATGAGAAAACCTATATTGTGCCTGGTTCTCTGTGATGGAGCTAAACATGTGACCAGGTTCCATGTCAAGTATTTATAAGCAATTTAACACTGTTTGTATTAAAGGTGATTTCCAGCTCAATCTTTCTAGATTGAAACATTTGGGCTAAATTTGGTTTGAAAGTTAGTATTTATATAATAAACGTTTATAGATTATTAACTGTTGTTTCAATGGCAAATGGTCTTGATTTTCTATTGAAAGTTTTAAAATAATATTAAGTCTTTTAAATTAAGCCCAGTATTTATCTGATAACCAGACGTCTTTGGACATGTCAGTCACTTGAAGTGTTTGCTTTTTAAAAGTTCAGGCAGTGGAGTGGTCATCATTCACATTCTGCCATCACTTATAGGATGATTTTATGACAGAGAGGAGGCAGAGTCTGGTGAACAAACCATGATGTGTTTTTAATATAGTTACAGTAATTATTGTGAGTGTTGTTTACAAGTGTTCCACTTAAAGATGCAGGAAAAGGTAAACACATCTTCTATCCACTTTTTGATGCTCATTAAAATATGAGCAGTTCCGTGTGAATTGACGTCCTTGAGCTTTCTGATAAACACAACACCACTACCTGTCTTTTCTGTGGGTGATGATCAACCTGTTTCATCATCATTTAGCCACAAATGCTTAAAGAACAGTTAAAAGCTTATTTTTAACTATTTACTAGAGCTCAAGGTGACAAATTGTGTAATTTGAAAAAACCCGGAATAGATACATGTTTGACATTCTTTGCTTTTGAATAACTTAAAAGTTAGTTTTTTCATACAGATGATAATTCAACACAAACAGTGCAGGCACGTTGGCTATTGGAGATGCTCTTATAGCAGGCATAACATACAAGTAGTGTATTTACATGTAAGGATACAAAGCATTGTGTCACATACCAGCAGTATGCTGAAGTGACCCCCAGCTCTCAGACAGATGAACCAGAGGCTGCTGCCAGTATCGTGCATCTGGAATCCCTGGCTCAGTTGATGCTTAGTTACAGGACTGACTATGCCATGAACATCTGCAGGCTGCCTGTAAGGAGGGATTCAAACCCTGCTGCGTCTCTCCTACCATTGGACTGCAACAGAACAGCAGCTAACACAATGGGACAGTGAAGGGCCTAATTATTGCCCCTATCATTTGCATAATTACAATGTTTTTCTGAAGCAGGGGCAGTATAGAAATTGTAAATTGTAGTGGACCCGCTGTCTCTCCTTGGTGGAAGTCATATTTAAATGGAGAGAGCCTGCTCTGCTAGCCAGGCAGCTAGGCAGCCAGGCTCAGGCAAGAGGTCCCAATCAGCCAGCCTCACAGACTGCTCATTCAATAGGATTTAAAAAGCCAACTGTGTGGAGAAATGAGAGTTTTCTCCCTCCCTAAATCATATGGAATTACAGTGCTGGTTGCATATGGGGGGAGCCAGTGGCAAGCACAAAAGCCCACAGGAAGCAGCTATTTCTGTGTGTTTTATTAACCCAACCAAGCAATTTAATTCTTTTGTTCGGGGGAGTTCTACTTCATTGATTAACAAAAGCGGGGATATAATTTTTTCAGCCCCCTTTGAAAAGCCTGAAATGTCAAGCCTTTTAAAGGAGATTATTCTGCCTGTGTGCGATGAATAGAGCCCAGAGTAACCTTTTGTCTACAATTAAATATTCCAGCATAAATATAAAAGAAAATCAGAGATGGGGAAGATTGAGTCAGGAGAGATTGGAGAGGTAGATCCTCTGCCCGATAGTGGCAACAGCCTGGCTCTAATTAGATATGCCAGGCGGGCTGTGAGCAGTCACTCTCCACAGCACGCCGAGAGAGGAGGCAGCCTGAGAGAGGAGGACAGAGGAAACCTATCTGCTCATCTGTCTGTCCAGCGCCTTCCTCTGGGCATCCACAAGGTATTTCAGGAGACTTTGTTTTGTTTTTTTTCCCCCGCCGTTATTTGTTTTCCCGACATCTTTGCCGCAGGCGAGGGAGACTCTAAAAGGCAATGCCTTATGGGAACTGCATAAACAGAGAGGGCTGAATAAAATATAAAAAAGTTGTGGGATTGTTTATGATTCTGAGGCGTGATTAGGAATGACAATACGATACTTCAGGGACAGACGGGTGTTTTTTTTTTGCTCGCTGAGGAGGACGACTGAGAGGATGCGTGCTGAGATGAAGAGGGTTGATATTAAGTTTGGATCCATGCAGGGCTGCGCTTCACTGTGTTTTGTGACTTTGGATTTATATTGTGCGGTGAGGCTGCTACAGTGTCTGTGGAGCAATGTGACCTGCATGTGTTCACAGATACATTAGCTTTGCAATGTTGTTTTCATCCCTTATGGAAACATTTACCCAAAGAGAAAAGTTTTGTCATTAGTTGATTGCAAGTTTTTAAGAATCCCTTGCTGAGGAGATGGTTATTGTTTGCAGTTTGGTGAAGCTGTCATCTTCAGGTTTTGCAGAAATTATTAAACGCTTTCAATTTACTTCCCCTTAATTTAAGGCAAAGTAAATAAGAGTCCAGCTGGATGAATTTGATCATAACTGAGAACTACTCTGCTGGAGTCAGGTTTCGATGTTCGGTGCTGTGACCTCTCGTCAGTGGATTATTTTCCTGACCAATCATTTTCAGGAATGACTTCATGAGAACCACTCATTTCTGCCAATAGGTGTGGAGCTCCTCTTGTCTTTTTGACATGACACGTTCACATGGTCAAACATGTGACTTTTTATGCTTTATTTTAGGCTACGACAATAGAATTATTATATTTTTCTTTAATATGACTTAAATGGTTTAAAGCTTTTTTCACTTTGAACAAAAATCAAACTGGTCACATTATCTTTTTCTGTTTTATTTGAGTTTTTAATGGCACAATCCATCATGTCTAATCAAATCTTGATGTATTTCTTGGTCTTATTTCAAAAGCATATGCTAAAGTATGTTATAAGCATTTTTGTGCGACAATCGTCACACATGGATGAAGCAAACAATATAATTTATACAAATTATGTCTAAAAGGTGAACACATGCAGACTCTGCACCGACACAGGATGCAACAGGCCCTTCAATCAAGTTAAATACTTCTATTACTTCTCACTAATTGTCTTGAAATCTGTATCAATAACAATTTTCAATTTATCCTGAAAAACTGCTTCAAAAGTCGAGTCATGTGAACATATAAATGAAACTTTCAGTTAGTGTATATATAGAAAATATGGAAATGTAGTCGTGATATCATGACATGAATGAAAGTGAATTTCTTTACATTTCAGGGAAGGATGGAAATATGAATTGTTTGTATTTTAATGAATAGAATCAGGATGTGAAGTATCTCATTTATCGATCAAACAATCAAGTGGTTGAAAAGTATCCTGCAGCTTTTCCTCCTTTTTAATTTCTTTTTTAAAACCCTGTTCCTCACCATGGAAGGATCTAATGCACATTTATCCACAACAGTGTTTTCAGTACAACAATTTAAAAGGGTCGAAACTCAGCAGAGTGCCACTGCACAGCCAATTTTTTGATGTTTTTGATGTAGTTGAAAACCGATTTATATTTTCAGAATTTTGAATTACAAGACTATTTTCTGTCTTGGTCTTTTAGTGGCAAGTATAGTTAATTATCAAGCACATGGAAAACCACAAAAACAAGGCTCATTACAGAGCAGGCTACAGTCCTAACAAGATGCACACACTTGAGACTCACTGTCAGATTTAATTTCAAGTACACAACTGATCCACTTTGATAGAACAGTAGGTTCAAAACTTGTACTTAGTGTCCTGCTGATATGTTTGAGCCTATTAGAGAAAGTCAGGGAATCAATTCATAATAAAAAAATGTATCCGCTGGAAGACATCTTGCATTAACTCTAACTTTGTCAATCCCAAACCCTCCTACTCTCCACTCTCAGTCTGTCAGCTGTTATATTAACTGTTTAACCTAAACCCAAGTTCAAACCCTAAGCTATCCTCATTTTAACCTCATTCCAAACCTGTGCTTCATCTTCATTCTTATCTGAACCCTAAACCAAAGTGCTAATCCCAAACTAAGCCCCTCAAGAGGTGAATAGAACCAAAATATATGTGTTGGTCCTCATAAGTATAGAACCACAACAGAGCGGCATGCATGCACATTACACACACACACACACACACACACACACACACACACACACACACACACACACACACACACACACACACACACACACACACATAAATCTAATGTCACCTCTATTCCAGCAGCCTGTTTTGTCCCTGAGGGCTTTATCAGAGCTTTGGGGGGGCTGATTGGAGGAGACTGCTGTAATGACTACAGGTCGTGAGGTCACAACCCTGTTATGATAACTAAACTCAGAGGTCAAAAGGCTAAACGGCAGCATGCACCGACTGCTGATGATGCCCGATAACAGCAAGCGTATAATGCTGTTTAAATAAAAATTCATTCATACCTGGAATTAGCTTTTTGCTCAGTTGCCAAAGACCAGCTGACCAGTCCCAATGTGGTAGTGACTGTTGGGTGATTGTTTACCCTCAAATCTCCCATTAGTCACACAAACTGTTTTCTTAAACAAATTTAAGCTTAAGGTTGAATATTTTTAACTGGTACCAAAAGTGCAATTTTAGAACAATCAATATGTGTAGATGGTGTGAAGTATAAACAACAAATCCTATTACTTGTGTCCAAAAGGGGTTGATATTTAGTTAGTTTGAAGTGGGTTCTCATTCAAAGACACTTGACACAATTGAATGATCAGCTTCACCAAGTAAGTGTGAGTTTATCTTTAAGGAGCTCATGTTTTCAATGCTGTTTTTTTACATTTTTTCGTAAATTTCTCAAGAAATGATGGCAATCTTTATGGAAACAATCATGGACACGAGTGTATAATTGAATCGAAGGGAACTTTTGGGCCTGCATGACGTTCTCGCTCCATAATGTTGGACTGACTGCAAAGTTACTTCAAGGACAATTTTATGGTAAAGAGTGATCATCAAGTAATGAAGTAAGGTTTTGCTGTTGAATGAATGAAACTGATCATTTTGGGGGGAGTTTGATTCCACTCTGGTCACTTTGGCGGTTGTTTGATGTTTGTGTTGTGTTTTAGGGAAAGATGCTTTTTTAATTAACTTAAACTTAACCACATGTTTATATCAATGAAACTAGGCTAAATAACACAGACACGTTTCTGAATATGGTGCAGTACTGTCTTAAAAACTGCAGAATTAGTGTATGTTTTTAAATCTTGTGCACAAGATTTGGATGTTGAATTACACTGGGACATCAGGGATTCAGAATTTTACAAATACAGAAATAATTTTAGGCTCTTGTGCATGTTCTCTTGAATGTACCAGGTTAGACAATGTCCAGAAGAAGCATCAGTGTCTAAAAATATTGTCTTGTGAAATTATGTAACAAGACCTTCTTTAGATGTAGTGAGTTCCCTGAAAATACAGAATTCATGTTTATTCTGTTGGACACCAGAGTGTTTCAACATCTCCTCTGACAGACGTGCAAGCAGTCAAACCTCCAGACAGACGGGCGGACAGGGTGGTGGTCAGACATACAGTCTAGGCAGACTGACGTCTACAGACAGACGGAGCACATGTACAAATCTGTCATAATGCTGATTTTCTACTTTTCCCAAAGAGGACTGCTTGCTTGGCAGAAAGGAAACAAGAATTATTCAATCAAACAGCTCTCCTTCCATATACAGATTTGACTCCAGCCGCATAAAGCTGGCTGCATAATCCTTTTATCAACCCTCCGATGGAATACTCTTATTGGAAATACCCGGAGAGAGAAATAATATTAAGGTCATTTCTATCTCTAGTTTATTTTCCCCCTTTAAAAAAAAAATCTCCCCTGCTTTCCGTTTTTATCTTGAGACAATAATTACTTCAGCTTCCTGGATGGACTTCAACTGCTGATTATGAATGTTCTCTGACCACTGAGGGAATCTCTGCCCTCATCAGTAATCACAGTATGAAATTGTCCTCATTTACAAAAAAAAGAAAAACCAGCATCTCTGGGAAAGTGTGTTGGCAGTCCTCTGTGGTGAGCCTCAGTCAGACAGGTCGGCAGGAAAATGTAATGTAGGTCGACTGGTGATGATGGCTGCTAGTACTAATATATCTAAAGTGCTAGATATGGAAGCTGAGGGAGCTGCTGCTCTGTCCTGTCAGCGTTTTACAGCTTTATATCTGGTGCGTGAAGTAAGTGTGTGTGTGTGTGTGTGTGTGTGTGTGTGTGTGTGTGTGTGTGTGTGTGTCAGCGTAAGTTGGTTTTGGTTGTATCGTTCAACCTATGGCTTGGGTGGAACTAAAATAATTTTCCGGACGAGAAGGTATTTGTCTGTCTTTTTTTTAAACAAGCTATTTTTATTTAGTGTTGTCCAATGGTCTAAATTTGCAATGCGTAAACCTTCAGCTGCAATGTGGACATAAACTCTTATTTAAAAAGAAATATATAGTTTTACTAATCTTAAATCTTGACTATGCCTTTCTGTTTTATTTATAAAAATACTTTAAAGTTTAAAAATAACGCTGAAAACGTCATCAGGGTTATTTTGATATTTGCTGAGAGACTCAAAGCTGAAAACCTCACAAACTGGCCACTTGTCATACAGGTACAATGTACTAAAAGAGAAGTTGCACACTGGGAGGTGCTGAGAGCTTGAATTATACAAGAGACTAAAAGTCATGATATTTTCACTTCTGCTGCTATGAATTCTACCTCTTGTTTTAAAAAACTGCATTCTTTGTATCCCTCAAGATTTAGAGATGCATACTCGCTTTTAATACCTCAAATAATGCAAGTATTATTCTATTAGGAACTTAAGAATAGTCACGCTCAGCAATTGATGCTTTCAGGTTTTTTACATGAGCAATCTAAAGTGACTCTAAAGCACGATCATGAAAACAATTCACCCGAATCCGAGCACATAACCAAAGAGTAGAATATGACCCCAGAGTGACACAGTCTGGTAAAACTGTGACCACTTGAACCTCAGGACCACTCCTACATTTTGAGGTGTCCTGCATTTGCTCCAACACTTTAAACGAAATATATCTAACTATGGGATAGATTGACGTGAAATTCTATACAGATATCTGTGACACCAAGATGATTTTATTATGTTTAGTAACCCAAGACTTTAACTCTAGCCCCACACAGAGATTTAACAGAAACTCTCAGACCAAAACATCCTCAAACACTTGTTTATTGCAGCCTGCACATGTCACCCAAGCTGGGATTGCCCCCCCCCACCCCAGCGACCCTCAAAGGATAAGCAGAATAGATAATGGATGAATGTTCTTTGGTTTATGACGAATACATCTACAAACTTTAATAACATGACCTTCCTATCTGCCTCTGCCATACTTTGTGTTTAGGGCTAATGCTGTCATTCTAAAGTGCTTTATTAAGATGGTAAACATGGTAAACATTATATTTAGCATTGACAGCATGTTGACATTATCATCGAGCTCAAATCACTGATCTCCTGAAATGCAGCCTCACTGAGCTGCTTGCTTGGCTGTAGACCTCTGTCGTCTTTCTGTGTGACATGATGATGATAGTTGAACTTATTCTTTAGGTCAGACCTGTACCCACGCTGAGACTCTGCTCTTTCACTCGCTGTCACAGTCCCCGACGGTTCAGTCGCTACTCGGCGTGTGAATCAGATCTTATTCATATCGGAGAGAACGAGAACCAGACGGTACAATGTGAGCCCTGACAATGATTTCCTTTCTGCCTGTGAAAGATGTCCAGGTGTTTTGTGTGGCTATAACCTCAGTGATGGCAACCGTTTTATCCCACTGATGGAATAACACAGCCTATGACCTGAACTGCGGCGTGTGGTCAGTGGATCCAGGAATTAACCGACCCCTGTATCCATTAGTTCCTTTGACCAGAGTGGCCGTCGGTGTGATGATTTGGTAATGGGATAAGAAGTCATGGTTCACTCTGCATTGGAATATACACTCTGCTGTGTGTGTTAGAATGAAAGTAACAGAGCTGTATGTGTGTGTGGGTGTGTGTGTGTGTGTCTACAGACCTATAATTATCCTTCTGAGGAAAACAAGTGCAGAGTGAGTGGTCCATTGTGGAAACAGGATTATAGCCTGTGAGAGAACAGAACACTGTTGGCTTATGTTTTCAAGTTCAGTCTGAGCTGTTTGATTTAAGCTGAGTAGGTGTATGCACTGTGTGTGTGTGTGTGTGTGTGTTTTATCAAATCTAATGCTCATAGCACATCTCATTTTATGAATTCCCTTCCTGTGTATACTTCTGATATGCTACTTTGATATTTCTGGAATGTGACCCAGGGCAGGCAGTTATTAATGCGACAAAACATGCAAACACACACATGCATGCGAGCAAACAATCTCTTTATTTCGCAATCAGGCGCCTCATTTAGTCTGTTTTGATCAAGGTGTACGACCCGGAGAGAGAGTGAGGTGCAGAGACAAAGAGAGTGAAAGAAAGGGAGAAAGAGGAGGCAGGCTTTTCTTTCTCAGAGTTCCCCGTGTCACTCGTGTAAGAAAGCCGCCAAACCAATAATTTTGTCAAGTTCTTTTTTTAGCGGAGCGGCTGAAGCGTCTTTGGATTGCCACATGTATAAAGGCAGCCCATATAAAGCCATTCACAGCACTGAATGAACACGCCATCTGTGGGGCTTTCTTATTTCCTCTTCTCCTTTCTTCCCCTCCTTTTTCAAGCCTTGTAATCAAATTTGAGCAAAATCAAATGGCGGGAGGATAGAGGCAGAGCAGTGGGGGGGGAGGAGGGTTCAATGAAAGTACCTTTTGTTGGTCTGAAACGAGCAAGTAATTTACAAAATGCCCTCCCTTTGTGCAGGGGGCTAAGGGAAGAAAGAAATCAGTAGCTTTTAGAAGCTAGGCCTTGCGCTGCGACGGGCAAGATAATGAAAGCCGTCTTGTGTTTGTGGGCTAGAGAGCATCTCAAAGGCAGACCGGGCCCCGGCTCAGGGTTAGCTTGGCTGCTGAAAAAAAAAAAAACACAACACTCTCCTCTGTGTATGTGTGTGTGTTTGTGTGTTTGGCAAAGAGCGGCAAAACAGGACGGCTGTGCCCGGCTACTCTTGGCAGAGACACTCCAAGGAACAGACAGACTTATCGATGCTGAGGAGAAGGATGAAAGAATGGTTTCACCTGCACTGAAGACTGCTGATCTCCTGTTACCTGTTGTCCTGTTGCAGGTGCGTCCGGTCGGCCCTCCATTCAGAGGTGTCACACCTCCGCAGCGTGTCTGAAGGAGAGATGAAGGTGCCGGGGAGGAGGAGGAGGAGGAGGAGAAGAAACATTTTGCAAGGATCATTGTGCTGACGGATTACGCGGAGCACGAAGAGGATTTTTTTGCTGACTGTTTTCTTCCTTCTGTTCCTCTGTGACGACTCGGAGTAGAGCACCTGATCACGGAAGGACACTCAGCATTTACCTGCAGGGATTATTACCTGAGTGACACCTGGGCAGGCTGCTGCTGTGGATTATTACAGGTCAGAGCATTTGAAATAACTGTAAATTACCAATTGTGCATTTAAACTTAGTCAACTGACTTGTCGCCTCAGAATAAGAGTAATTTAATATGAATCACAGACACTGTGACACATTTAGTCCACTCACCTGAGATGGTTTCAGACGAGTGACATGTTTGAGACACTGACAGGTTTAACCAGGAATTGTCAGTTACGTTAGATTCAGTTCTGATGTTGTAAATCAGTGGCAGTCATCCCTGAAGTTAGTTTTGACATCATGTCGATAAAGTGTGTTTTGATGGGGGGTGTGTTTGTGTCTGGCCTGCAGACTAGTCCCTGGATCACAGTGCATGGTCTGTTACCTGAGGTCTCTTCCACCGCTACACAGAGTGGTGAGTTATGACATTTTCTATCATAGATATCAGAGATGTACTGTTTCTGTCCTCTGCTTCCTGCGCACATACATTTCATTGTACTCCACAGTGTCTGTATCACTTTCACACTATTTCTCTCTCCTGTTACTTAGTAGTTGTCTCAGCTATTGCTTCTGCACCCTGACTCAACGTATATCTCATGTGCCAGGATACGTGCCTGGATCTAAATATATTAAGGTGGATGCTTTTTTATCTATGTGCTGTATATATGTGTGTGTGTGTGTGTGAGAGTTTATCTTTATGATGCATCTCTTGCTGTGTTGTGTTTGTAACTTCAAACCCGTTCCTGCACTTCAAGAAACTCTCGTCATATCTTGTATTATCAGTTTAGATTTTCTTGAATTTAGATATTTTGGAAATTGGATTAATTTTCAAAACTTAAAAAAAAAACAAAGACGGCAAATCAAATGAATACTTCTTGATGCCCTGATATTGAATGTTACTGGTGATACAACACTGAGAAATCTTCTGTGATGTGGAGAAAATCACCTAAGTGTGGTGCAGGCCAATAGCAACATGGTATCATGAAGTCACACCTTGAATGAACATCAAAGACTGAAGTTGTTGCAGAGTAACTTCACCATAAGCAGAACTTTACTATACAGTAAAATCAATATTTACCAACAATTCTCTAAGTCATGAATCGCTGCATTAAGACTGGAAGGTATGGAATCATCAGATGATGGTTATTCTGTGGTTGTTCAGAGGGAGGATTGGTGGAGATATTACATCCTGACGTTTGTTGTGAATGTTGGGATTCTAGATTTTTACATGTAGAGCAGGTTCAGGGTGCAACTGAAGATGATGTCATCACTGAAGGACTGTTTCAGTTACACAAAGTAGATGAGCAGCTCAGCATCTAAGTGATGATCCACAGCGAAGTGTCCTGATGCAATGAGAATTAATACAATCTTTCTTTCAATTTCATTTCATTGTTTTTCTGCTAGTTTTTGCTGAAAATATTTGATTATTTTTCTTTCACCTAAATGGTTTCAACTCGAAATGTGTGCATTTTATATCGTCCTCAAAACTACCCACAATATCCATGGTGGGTAGTTTACTCTTTTACACTTAGTGATGATAAATGTACGAGTGGTGCACATCCAAAATCTTAAATGCACTTTACTCACTATAGAATAAACAGTTGATGGTCTATTATATGAGGATTAAATAAAACAGGGAGTGATATTTTGTATTTCCTGTAAACGCTGATCAACAGTTCAACCACTTTTCTATATCAACGTGCAAGCTACAGTATGAAACTGTGTGTAACCATAGCAACCGTTCCTTTGCTTAATAACTTATTTTTTGTAAAGATGTGTCATGATTTTCCCTGTGGTTCTTAGACATGGGAAAAACATGACAACACATAACGGAGAACTCACAGAATAATAACATGAAATGATGAGACTGGAGGAAACAGCATTCTTGTGGTAAAATGCCAATTTAGAAAATGCTTATATGAGCTTACTTATTTTATTTTTTACTTTGTTAACCCATTCATTGAATTTCAGACACTTGGCCCAAGCCTATAAATATTTGAATCAATTTGAATTATTGTTACATAGCCTACAGATGGGGGAGAACTGATCCATGTGTTCGACTGAAGAGTTCATCACACCGTCAGTTATATTCCCCTCATTTCCTCCACCTGCTTTTTTTTTTTTTATTATTCAGGGAACAATAAACAAGTGAGCCAGATTCAAATGAGCTGAATTCTCTGTTGGCATATTGAAATGACAGAATTTGCACCGCAACAAATACTCTGGTTAAAATTCAATTGGAACAGAATGGGTAATGAGCTATCTTGTTGGTGCCACATACAGGCAGAGTCAGTCTGTCTGGAGGGTTACAGTCACTTAGTCACACAGCATGCATCACTGCTTTGATTGTTGCCAACACACCGCTCAACCTCTCACATCCCGGGCCAGGTGTGTGTGTGTGTGTGTGTGTGTGTGTGTGTGTGTGTGTGTGTGTGTGTGTGTGTGTGTGTGTGTGTGTGTGTGTGTGTGTGTGTGTGTGTGTGTGTGTGTGTGTGTGTGTGTGTGTGCGTGTGCGCGTGTGCGTGTGTGTGTCTCAGAGAGACTAAAGATGGGAGCACACTGGATTTTTACAGGTTGATATCTTCAAATTACACACCTTAAGCTACCATAATATTACAAGCCTTTCAATATCTTCATTTTAGGCTGATCTCCAAATCTACCAGTTTCCATGTCTTTATTTAAGAACTTAAAACGTAAGTTAAAAAATGTTTGTGTTACTTTAGAACTTCGTTGTAATTCAAAACAATTATAGATTCAGCACATCAGACTACATCTAGGTCCTTGCAGACCTTTTACTGAGTGAGACTTCTTTAATACAACCAATTGTTTGATTTACTAATTCACTAAATGTCTTGAATTCAAGACTAGTGTGTGGAAATCTTGTTTTGTTTAAAGTATATTAAACTCCTCTTATGTATCCGTATGAGGGAACAGATGTTTTGGTGTTTATATAGCACAATAAGAAGTATAATCAATTAAAATAACGTAACGTAAGATCAAAATGAAAGATGAAATACAAATAAACATTAACTAAAAGCCATTCATCCTGCTACTTGAGGTCAGCTGACATCTTCTCTTAGACGACTCCTGGGTTTATATCTTTATGCATATAGAGTGTATTTTTGCTCAAGATCGGTCAGGGAGTTATAAACTAGCAGAAGCTGCATTTACAAATATATTCTAAACCTGTATAGTTGCAATAAAGCCTTTTTATATAGACATTCATGTTGTACTGGGATCAGTAAGCATGACTTTAGGTAAATAAAAATATAGTATCTTTTATTTCCAGCTCGTTCTTGTTATATTTCTACATCTTTTTTTAGTGTCAAACATTGATTTTTATTTAATCGTGCTAGTATTGCCTCTATTAAATCTCATAGGTCATTAATCTCTGCTCGGTTAGCAGTGTGTTGTGACCCGTGCAGCTCCCTGAGGACCCTCTAATAACTGCTAATGGGCTGTTAAAGTAGTGGGCGGGACCTCCGGCGCTCAGGACTAGATGGTAGGGTCTTGCCAGCAATTACAGCTCATCGAACAGGAGAGACAGACGTCTGAATTCATCTGTAATCTGTTGATGTGTGTGAGTGCACCTGCATGCGCGCGCGTGTGTGTTCATCTGTCAGTCGGGCTCCTCTTCCACCCAGCTAGCTGCGAACAGGCAGTCATTTGCAGCAGCAGCCAGTCATTAAGCCCATCATTTCCTCCGTCAACTGGCTGACCTACTGATTTGGACAGCTTCTGTACTTAACCTCTGAACCCCGACTCCCCCGGTTACTCCACACGAGGAGTCTGATTGTGAACAGCTGAGTGAAGGAGGTTTAACTAAAATATTAAGAAAAAGGGGATTTCTCTAATGTTGGCACATGCATGTTTGTACTAATTGGGCGCCGATGTGTGTTTTGGGTGAAAGAAATTTTTGAAACGTCACCTCTTATGTTACCAAAACCTTAACAGAAAGAAAACAGTTTTTTTTCCTCCTCCTTCTCTAAGATTTGTTTCAACAGCAAATTCAGCACCGATCACATTCTTTGATACGTCTTTCTGTTTCTGTTGTGTCGCTGCATAAATACAACACACTGAGACCATCAAAAGCCATAACTGCTGCTTTTTCTTCAGGACTGACAGTAATGCCAGGGTACTCCCAATGAGACCTGTAATAAAATCGGCACTTGTCACACATGCAGGTGTTTGACGACATAAACAAAACAGTGCGAGTGAGAACACCTGTGTATTATGAGTCGCCGTGTACTGACATACAAAATGTTTGATCATAAAATCAGGTCTGAGCTGGAATTTCTGTCGGTAGTTACTGAGTAAAATATCAACCGATATTAAACTTAGATTTTTTCATATGGAGTAAAACAAAGCTTCTTGCACACCTGACTTTTCTTTGACAGGTGTGTGTGTATGGAGCAGACGTGAGCAAAGATCAGTAAAGAAGAAGAATCACCAGCACTTATACACAAGAAAAACATAATTTAAAGACCTTCTGGTATCATACATCTGATACACTGTGAAATAGACAGTGCACAGGTGTTTCTTCTTCCTTTGCTTATGAGGAACTGAAAAAGTCTTTGGGGTGAATAAATGTAAACCATGTAATCAGGAAATTTGCCTAATTTCTCAATAAGATAGTCTTTAGGGCATTAATGGTTTGATAGGTTAGGGTTACTTGGGAAAGACTTGCAATAAAGGGCCTGGTTTGGACCTGAACCTGTCTCTGTTCAACCTAACTCCCCTATTTCTTAGATTTAATCTTAATTTAAACAGCACATTAGAAACACACTGGTAGATGGCCTTGAAATACGTGCTGCCACTTCATCGTGTTGCAACCAAACCACTGAAACGCACCATCAAACTAAAATTTCCTTCCGATCTAAGTAGAGCTTGTTTCTCTTGAAGCTAAAATGTATATTTCGCCTCTGTCATAATCCCACAGTTGCATCCTAATTTAATTCAAACGTGTGCTGCGCTCAAATGTGTGCGCTTGCGTATGCGACTTTGAAAACCTGCTGTAGAAATAATCTATGTTCAGCCACATTGAAGAAACAGGTGTGAATTGGTCCCTTCATTTAAATATCCACTAATACCCTCTGACTCCTCCACTGCGGGGATTAACCTCTCGCTACTTTGTCTTAGCAGCCACTCACTGTGCCTCCAGCGAAGCCTCCTGAAGCCCTGCTAACGGCGATAGAAGCTGAAATTAGGCAGCTTTCAGCCCCAAAGCTGCTGCATTAAGGCAGCCCTCACCTTGGCCTGCAGGAGCCACGTTAGCTGCACAGCTAATCCAAAAGCTAGCAAAGTCAATCAGTCAGACCTTAAGCTAACTAAAGCTACCTCCGCTCTGCCTTGTCTCCTGGAGATAAGGTAATGAGGAAACAGAGGGGTGGAGGTGAAGTTCGGCCATCATGCATTTCAGTGTCAGGTGCCGTATGGCTGACCATTGGGAACCTCAGTAAATACACTGACTCTCGTGGTAGAAGTGTAGCAGGGGTATTGTCTTAAGACGATAAGGCAATGAGAGGCTTAAGGAGTTGTAAAAGTGGACGAGGATATGGAGTCCTGCTATCGAGATGTGACACCTCAGCTTGGCCCCTGAGCTGCCTAGGCAGTGTTAATATTCCCTTTTGTCTTGTCCTGATAAGCTAATGAGGGTTATAGCGAGGGGCGCTGAGAGTGTTAAGAGCTGCATTAGTGGACAGAGAGGAACGAGGGACAGTGGAGGTGTTAAACCACTTGGTTAGATACCCCGGGTTGCTGCAGCTCCCATCTCCAGGTGTCGATCTGCAATCAAACTTTGTCACATGCTGATAAAGTAGAGAGGTGAGAGGAGAGGGCGCGATTAAAGTTAAAGGTACTAAGTGGAAAGATTTATGCTCTCAGGATGATCAGGGATATTTAATAACTTCCAGAAACTGATTTGATCTCCAGTTAATTTCCAACGTCTTAAACAGCATCTGTCACTCGTTGGTGTTGACAAAACAGCATCTATGTCCTCATACACAGTATGTGGTTTAAACATGGCTCTGTGTCCATATGCAAGTTAGCTGGATTCAGTCCTATGGAAACCTCTGGAAACTCCTGGGTTGAGAAACTCGTCCCCTTCGAAATTTTGTGGTCTGAAATTTGCCTCAAACAGAAAAAATAAATGAAAGCTGACACAGGTCAAGCTAAAACTGGAAAACTTGATTGTGTGTGTGTGTGTGTGCTGCCTTGAAGATACTGGTTGGATAAGCAGCAGCAGGTGTGTGTGTATGTGTGTGTCTGTGGATCTATAACTAATGGTGCAGATGATGAGCCAGAGGATGAGGCCTCTTGTAATCGTCTGCCATCCATCAAACAGCAAGCTGACAGTTCCACAATACACAGTAGGGAGGGGAGGGACAAATGACTGTGAGCATACACACACACACACACACACACACTCACACACCCACACACACACACACTCATGTATACATACAAATACATACAAATACACAAACTGCTGGTAATTGTGGCTGTGTATAAAATGGACCAAAAAACTGCTTCTACACACGCGTCATGCATTTCAGTTTTTCAGCTCCAGTCCTTCATCTGAGTGTTATTGCACAAGTAGCCCAGCAAAACATGTTTAATTAAATAAATATAAATATTTTTTTACCTCTTTATATGAGTGTATTTTCCACCATTTCTACCTCGAAGTAGGTTTTGCAATGAAATGCTATCTGTGAGCTTGAATAGACCAACACAAATTATTGATTCGAAAATGTGTGTCATTGATGGCAGTGTGTGTGTGTGTGAAAGCCTCTTGAGGACTCAAGGCTTCTTGTCTATCTTCTATACACACTTGCAAAGACGCACACAGCTGCACACACACCCACACACATACATCTGCACACACACAACCATCGACTGGCACCCTGCTCTGCTTTTAGAGCCATTACTGTCAAACAGCTGTTAGCACGTCAAGAGAAGTGGTGTTGATGGGATAGAGCGAAGGAGGGAGCGAGGCTGAGGGATAAATGGTCAGGGCCAATAGATAGATAGATAGATAGATGGATGGATAATTGGAAAGAGGGAGGGGTGAGAGGGATGAAGTGGTGGATGGATGAATGGCAGCGTGGAGGGAGGGTGAAGGGCCGGGCTAAGCCTCCTCTAAGTGAAGACAGATTGATGTGGGTGTCAGAGAGGACTCCAGAGAGGAACAGCCCTTTATTTGGCAGTCAATTATCAGATGGACCCAGTGGCATCGCAGTCTGCGGCCGTCACCCCTCACGCAGTACACAAGTGAGCTTCAAACACTGGCTCGCCGCACAGAGGTGGACCACTGGGAGATTTAACAAGGCCCCAAGAGGAACAAATTGTGGTTTCAATTGCTGAAGGTGCTTTAGTCATCTTAAGTTTTTGTCAGTACGTTCTGTCCTATTATTGCCTCCGTTTCCTCTTCATGTCCTTTTGTCAAAAGATGGATAGAATAATGGAAGGACTGTATGAAATCACAATTTCTTATTCAATGGACATTGGCACATAAGTGTAGGTTTTTTTACACCTTATTCACATGAACCTGTAAATGTGTCGAGATGTTTCCTACAGAGCACTTTTACAAGTCAACAGTACACAAACTGTTACTAGCATTATTGTGGAAGAATTGACTTTAGAGAAGCAGCTTATAAAAAGGCCGTTAAGGTTTATGTGTGTTGGTGTTTCACAGGAATTACGTTTTGGAAACAGAAGATCAAACTCAAGTTTTTTCTGTGACCTCACCAATTAAAATCCAAATCAGATCTGTAGATGTAACCTGTAGTTAGTAGTTGCTGTGTATTTTGTATTAAAACCATCTGAAAGACTTTTTTTTAATATAAGTATTATGATATTAAGTATATTATTTCCTGCAAACAGGAAATGTGCTTGACACATTTAAATTTGACAGTCCAAATCTGATGATCAAAATGAACATGTTTCCCTCTTGAACTGAGCTTTAATTGATATTAATTCACACTAACACAGAAAACAATGTTTCCCTTTTTATCGATTCCACAAATGATTTCCAGCGTCGCAGGTCCTTTTCGTGGAGCACGTTATGAAGCACACTCCATGAGGATGTGGAGGTTTTCAAGGGGCCTCACAGAGCACAGCGGCCTTGCAGCAAGGTCGGTGCAGTCGCGTTTCTATTGGCTAGCAGTGAGGCTTGATGATGGAAGCCTCATGTGTGCTATTCAGCGTTTAGCCTTGAGCTGGGACGCCACAGACAAGTGGTGTGTGTGCACACACAAATTGACATTATTTGCACCTGTAGGAGCAGATATATGAATAGATATACAGTACAACCCTTTAAATCCTTTATCTGCCACAGTTGTCGTTGTAGCTCATTTAAGCCACAGCGGACAGAGTGGAATTTTGAAGCACTGTAGTGGAACAAAACAAACCAACTGAGATTCAATTTCAAACCACATGATCACATTAAGACAGCAGATACACATTCATGCAGAGAAAACATGTTTTTCATGCAAATTCACAAATTACATGCAGATATGGAAAAATAAACATAATCCGTAAGTGGAGCCAAGTCCCTGAACTTTACTTTTCTCTATTTGTTGCTTTGATGACTGCGATGGTGAACATCTAACAGTTTGTTTTGAATATGGTAACTGTAAAGGTCAGAATTTTATGTATTTTATTTATTTTCATAATCATCAATCAATTCAATGACTACTCATGCTCTTTATAAAGGAGGGTGTTATTTCTCTAACCATTGAGAGCTATAGATGTGTGTCTATCACTTGTATTTATATTCATAGTATACAGGAATATATACTGCATTCCAAAGCGTATTACCTCCACAAAGGAGGTTATGTTTTCATCTGCGTTTGTTTCCCTGTTTGTAAGAAACGTAACACAACAACAACACAATGGATTACTATAGAACTTTGTGTAAGGATGTGGTTTGGGAAGAAGGGAAGAAGCAATTACATTTTGAGACAGATCCAGATCAGGGGGCGGATCCAGGAATTTGATTAGGGAAACTATCATCACACCATTAGCAGCTGTCCATGGTCCTGAACACACGGCAGCTATTCAGAAAACTTTGGCAAAACATTTGAGGAATGTAGCTTCGATAAATATCTTGATGAACAAAATATCTTTGTAGACGTGGAAGGAATTTGTACAACGGTAAAGTCAAGAGTGAGCAGAGGGAGGAACTGACTCAAGCTTCTTTATTGAAGAAATTCACAAGTTGCCTTGCATTGATTAACGATGATACAAGACTACATGATGGACTAATTTAAATAACTATACCAACTTGCTGTTATTTGCTATGATTTAAGACCAGAGATAATTCAGGATTTCAATAACATAGATATGTTGTAAATGTGACATTTTATTGTCTAATTTCAATAAAGTTGAAAGGTTAAAATATTATATAGATATTTCATTTGAAATTCTCTTTAAAATAAAAGCACTATGATGAATTCTTGATTTCACTCTATTTTATAAGTCCACAAATTTAGTTGTTCAGTAAATCTGTCATATAAGGATCCTGGAGAAATGGCAGCAAGTGGGTCTTTTAAACAAAGCTTGTATTTGCACAAGTTCAATGCTGAAACATTCTGTCCAGTACCGAGAGCTTCAATTGTGAGAATTTGTGACCTACTTGTGGATTTTATCCTTCAAAGAACATGAACACAACTCAGGGAGCAGGTTGCATCTCATTTACCTCTGTTGTGCTTGTTAGAAACAGGTTTTTATCTGATTTCACTCACAAACATCTTAGATCTGAAATCTATTCAATATTTCTTTTTCAATTCTGGAGCTTTTCAACAAAACACAGAAGATCACCTGTTATTTTTCTGTGACATGTTTTGCAGGAAATTTAGATGAAGCAGAAATGCAAAAATGTGGCGGAAAAGTGTAGATAGAAACCAGATCAAGCTTTTATTATAATTTAATTTTATATTTAACATTATATTTCTACAGTCACCATTTTAAAATCCATCTAACATTTGCACCTCACTTTCTCTTATGGCAAGATTTTGTGTGAATATTTGTTTGTCTGGTGTGCACATTGTTGTGCACATTGTTGTGTGCGGTATGTGTGTGTATCAGCTGTGTGCTATCAGTGCCCCCTGCAGTAAAGCCAAAGGGAATAGAGAGACGAGGGAGCGAGGGAAACACCGAGGAGGAAAGATAGTGAGAGAGAGGGAGAACAAGAGGATCGTTTTCATTATCTCCAGCACACAGAGGAACTTAATCACACTCGTACAACACACAGGTCTTATAGCCCCGGACTGGATCCTGGATCTCTAATATACATACCACTCTGCAGTTCATGCTGGAAATGTACACCACCCACACAACAGTGCAAACAAGATATTCATATATTGTTCTTGTATGTGCACTCAAATACAAACAAGTATAACATCTGGAAGAATGTTGCACGTTACCTACAAACAGAAAAACCTTCTCATAAAGCTCTAGATCAGCAGCGGCACTATGTAGGTGGATCATTTGTGAGACAGTGAAATATGTTCTTATTGTATTTGTATGTATTTTTATCTATATTTGGCACAATTGTCGTATTTAATACAAGATACAGTATCTGATTATCCCAAACATGGACACGGAAAAAGAATAGTTTATAATTCCAGTAGTCAATGCCACTCTCTTTGTACTTGTTTGTTTATTCATATAATTACTCAGTGATATCTGTGTAAATTAATTATTTTATAAAGGGCTTAGTTCAGTCGTGCTAACCTCTAATTGGTGCGTGGGCTTTAATGTGTGTCTTAGCAGCTTATAGTTTAGGTGAAGACTTTCATTAAATGGTAAATGGATATGACGCCTTTCTGCTCTTATTCCCCCCTCAAAGCACTTTATACTACTGGTTCACACATCCATGCAGTGCTTGTGGTATACAAATACACACTCACACACTAATACTACATTCAGGGTTCAGTACGCTGCCTCAGAACATTTCAACTTGCTGACTGGAGGAGATTTTAATGCTGTTTACTCCATTTTTCTTCTCATTCTCACGCTGACATTAAACTTGCTCACTTTAAGAGAATGAATGTAAAGACAATAAATTAGATTAATTATTTTGTTGCTACAGATTTTGCAAGACAACTGTGCAGAATATACTCAAGATATTTAGGCGGAAAATATCACATACCGGCATATTTTAAAAACTTAAAAGCAATGACATCAAATTGTAGTGTTTGGTTGTATAGAGTCAAATCTTCCAGATTAGGTGTAAAGGTGTATTGACAGGTGGGCCTATGTAGCTATATTTGAAATCTGTGAGCCATTTATAGCGTTGGATTTCACCTTCTTGTGGCTGAGAGCAGAATTTAACAAACCTCTTTTATGTCCAGGGAGTAAAATCCTTTCTTTTTTCTTATGTAATACAGAATTCTACGGTGTCTCATAATCCTGCCCCACAAACCCAGAGATCAATTTGTACTGACTGGCATTTGAATGATATAGTAAAATAGTTGTTTTTGAAGGACTTGAAGGACTTGAATGGCAGTTGGGTGTTTTCATTTCATTCCAGTCCCATTTCTTTTGCTTCAATTTTGACTATTTGTGTTTTAGCGTCTGTAAACTGCCTCTAGTGCAACTCTTTAATATCAACGCTGCTTCAACAACATGCAGTGATTTATTTCTTAATATTTTGCACAGAATAAATTCAAATATCACAGATATAATCAACAATTTCATCCACGTTATCTTCCTATGGTTGCCACAGATTTTGCGTATATATATATATACACACTAGTCATTTTTTATTTAGCTATTCAAGAGATGCCATCAGTTTTATTTACTCACCTTTAATCTGTAAGGTTAAATTTACCCATCACACATCCATAATCCTCCTTTTCTTTTGAACAGTACGGAGCTTTGCAGCATGTTTTTCTCAGGGAAAATCTGTGGCTGTGATTTTTCCTTTGAAGAAACTCTCCTCTCAGGCTCTTCCTGCTATGGAGGCAGCCGAGGCTCCAATAGATGGCATCACAGCACTAGACTTCACTCGTCCCCTGCGCTCTGCTCCTCTCTGCAGTGCTGTGCTGAGATGCTGCTTCTGAGCCGTGAGCCAGACTGGGATGTGGACCACATTAAAACAAGCATAGTGTTCACACTGAATCTTTTAAAAATCCTGGTTTTAATTTAAAAAAATTGAGCACAAAAAATTTGATGCTGACTTAAATTTTTTTTAGATGTGATTAGAGCTTTAGATCCAAATTGTAGCTGCGGTGATTGTCTGTCAGATTTGTGTTAGATTGTTATTTGTGGCGACAGAAAACACAGAACGCGCTGCTGTGTTTCCCTTGGCTGCCGGTCGTCTGCTGCAAAAACGGTTTCAGGATACAAAAGACGCACCATTTAATAAAAGCATAGGTTAGGTTGCTGGAGTGCTCATATTTCATAAATAAAAACCAGGGAATTAATTTGATGTGACACAAAAAATATGCCTCTGTCACAATTAATTTCCTTGCTAATTTGAGCATTATTTTAATATGGAGTGGCCTGTTGAAGCTAGTCAGTCCTGTAACTCAATATGATCCACTAGACTGCTGACAGTTATGACTCAGAATTATAACCTGTGTGTGTGTGTAGCCATGTCACCACACCATGTCTCTGTAATGTGATTAATCACACTCCATTATACTGCCCTCATTTGTCCCACAATGCACTATATAGGGAATTAACATAGGTTTTTATTGGCTTGTGGAATAAATCAACATCAGCACCTTTTGCCGCTCGCGTAAAAAAAATAAATTATTTGGCTTGACGTGAAAGAAGCGTTTCTGTCCGTTTGGCTTCAGAGCAGCCGTCCTTAAATCTGTCAGCTCTCGCTTTCAGCTGGAGATATGTGTGTGTCGTTTGGACTGTAATGTGTTTTTGTGTGCGTGCGAATCCCCTGCTGGTCTGTTTCGTGCAGACACTCTAGACAGGAGAGGAGATCGTCAGCTCGGATAATGGAGCGTTTCTCCACAGCAAATGTATAAAAAGGGGGCTCCTGAAATGACAAATGATTGTGGCCTAAAACCGGCAGAGACAGACGGAGGGGGAGAGAGAAAAAAATGTATTCATTAGAAATTGCACGTGGATGGCAGAGGTACGCCGAGTGGACTTTAAGAGTGCGGCTGAATGTTGTGATGTGAATTTGTGTTTGGTGCATAAATAGAGGGAACGCATGGGAATGTGCGGAGGAGAAAAACATGTGCAAACATCTATTTCTCCATTTTCTCTTATTTTCAAACATACAGAAACACAGATCTGTTATATTCCAAAGAACGTTTGCATCTAAAAGACAGAAATCATCACTGTTTGTTTTTGCTTTTATATATTTTTACACATGAAAAGAAGATATCAAATGAAATTATGCATTTTCTTAATCATGTGGAAAATTTAGAGTGTAAGAAATTATCATTTAGCTTGAATTACGATTCAATTAATTTGAAGAGCACTTTATGTTTCTATTTATATAGCACCACACTAATGCGGTAAAAATAAAATGCATAGAGAATCAGAATCAGACTGTGCTCATGCTGTATTTCCTTTTAAATAATGAGCTTTTATGTGTCTGTAATTTGCCGCTGGTGTTAGTATCGCATTGCAGCACTGTAATATTTAAAAGGTGAAAGCTCCCAGCTGGATTTTGTCTTTTTCCTCTTACATAGAGGTATCATATCAAAACGACAGCTGTTCCATTTAATGTCCCTTTAATGTCATTTAAATCTCTAACTGTTGTGTGCAGACTGATAATCTTCCTCTTTGTGATCCGCGGACTAATGACACCTCTCCTCGCTGCCTCTCTGTGGTGAAGTCTCCATCCTAATTTCTTAATGCTGAAACACAAAGACTTGGCTGCAGCGTGGCCTCGGCGGATACCCGAACTGACCAAGATTTCATTTGAATAAAGGAACAAAAAAAGGAAAGGAAAGGGGGGGAGGTGGGAAAAATGGAGCCGGAGAGGGGAATAGCGGCAGTGCCAGGCATTTTTAAGGCAGTATTGATGAAAGGCCATCATTTTAGCCAATTAAAGGGATGCAGGGAGGGAGACAGGCTTGATTTTACATTAACGGGTCGCAGCTCTGCATGCATGGAGGAAAACTAAAAAAATACACCAATCTTCGCTTCGCCGTGCACCACCACCGCAATGTCACATCCCTGATTAGTACAGGGTGGAAAATCTGGAATAATGTGTAATACCAGAGCAAAGGAGGGAGACCTTTAGAGGAGCGATCGGAGAACAGTGTCGCCTGCTATCCTGCGAACATCGCCGCTCAGCCAAAAGGTTAAGGCACGGCCTCGGCTGCTCGGCACGGATATACGGAAATTAATATACACACGTGGGAGATAAAGCACATGTTCCAGATCTACTTCATACATTTATTTCACTTAAATTTACCACAAAATAATAGATAAAAATGTGTTGAAAGATTTGAAATTTGAAAGTACCAATGAAAGGAAAGTGTATGAGGTGGCAGACTGTTGCAGAGTATGCATTGCATTTAATTACTGGAACTCGTCAAAACACAAAACTGAAGTAGGAGAGCTTATGATGTTTTCAACGGAACAATAAGGTCCAGGGTCCATCATTTGCTCTCATCCTGGAGGACTGACGCAGATTTGTCCATTATCAACAGGTCCAACAAGTCTTCCAGCCGATGTTGAATGATGTGGATTATTGTGCTTTTTGTTTCTTATGTGCAAAGTGCATCAGTGAAGGTTTGTGTCTCCACAGGTCTGAAATAATATAATCAATGTTTAAATTATCTATGTAATGTCTTTATAATACTTTAAATTGGGTGTTTGTTAGGACATTTTTCTTTGATCATTTCAGAAATTCAGTCTTAATAAAAGCAACTGACACACGGAAACTAAACGGTGAAGAACGAGTCGGTCTCATCTTTCTTGCCCTTTAGTTCATCCTTCCATCTTTTCATCCTCATCACCAGGCCTCAGATAAAAAGATTGTCTTATTTTCCATCTGAGCTTTTCTCTTGTTTATTCCCCCTGTTACCCACTGATCAATCCCTCCATCCTGAGAGGCCTGAGATTTCTGACTTGTGACATTCTTTTCATTCTTCTCCGGGCCGGCCATGATTGCATTGCATCGCTGGTTCTGCTGCTGAGACGCATTAATGCTTTCTCAAGGTTGACTCATATTTTCTATTCAAAAAAATGTACTTAAGCTTGTTTTAACACTCGGCTACTTTTGCTTTTTATTTTCTTTTGTTTATGTAGAATTAAATAAAAAAATATATTTTCATTAAAAACTCAAAAAGCGTTAAATTGATCACACTAACAAGTACTGTTGATATAGGCAAATCCTGATGTTGCTAATTCCTCTGCTTCATTGTTGTATATTTGACATTTAAAGGTCTGAAGTATATTTACTCTTGCATAAGTAAAAGTACACGTGTAGTATTGATCCACATAAGCCAGTTTAAATAACTGATTAAAGCTTGACGTCTTGGATTTGAACTGCAGGTGAAAGGAGAGTCATTTTCTCGTGCTGTGTCAACATTGGATAATTGGATTAGCTTGATCTACATGTGAGGTGTATTAAATGATTTCTGATTCCCATCTGCTTGGGCGGTTGACTTATGTAAGAAAGGCGTCCTGTAAACACACACAGGCACAGACACACACTCACAGGCCACACGTGTGTTTGTGCTCATACACATTCAATGTATTACTCACAGATCAAATACAGGCTTCCCACCTACTTCCCTCCCCAGAGAGACTGAGTGTATGTGTTATTAACCCCAACAGCACTGCTGCTTGTCTGCCAGCATTAACCCCATTATCCTCTCCTCTTTTCCCCCCCGCACTCTTCCACTCCTCTCCTCTCTCCTCCCTCTCTTCTCCCAAAGCAGTAATGAAGTTCAATAGGTGCAGTTTTCCTTTCCTCTCTCATGCGCTTATTCTTTCCTCGTTTTCCCCGCTCCCTCCATCTCTCTACAGTTGGCTGTGGCAGAGGTTAGACAAGCACACTCTCTCTCTCTCTCTCTCTCTCTCTCTCTCTCTCTCTCTCTCTCTCACTCTCTCCATCCTCCCCTCCCTCCCTCTCCCTCCCTCCCTCTCGTCCTCACCAGGTCCCAGAGGTGCTTTCTGCTTAACGAGGCTGGATATCTGTTTCCTAAAATCAATCGTCTGTCTTAAACGAACATCCCCGACCATCTGCTTCAGGGGCTTACACACACACACACACACACACACACACACACACACACACACACACACACACACACACACACACACACACACACACACACACACACACACACACACACACACACCCCCACACACACACACACGCAAACACAAACACACACACAAACTGCCTTTACCTTGCAGGACCTCCAATCCCAATATTTGTTGAGTGTGTGATCCAGCAGGCTCCTCGAGGGCCGCAGAGAGCCCATGTTGAGGTCCTCCCGAGGCCCCTCACACTGCCTGGCTGGGGGCCTCGCACTTGGCTCCGCTCCCTCCCTCCTTTCTTCTCGCTCTCTCCCTCTGTCGCTTTTCTGTTTGATTAATCTCTAAATCTGTGTGACACATGGACGAGGCTCTGAGACTCTGCCAGATCTGTGTGTGTTTGTGTGTGTATGAGTGTGAATATGTGTAAGTGTGTGTGTTGGGAGGAAAAAAAAGTGAAATGCACAGCTAATCCTTTTAGCAAGCTGTTAGCTGTTGTATTGTGTTTGGTTGGTAACAGAGGCTGCGACAATCTCACGTCTTTATAAGAGACTCTCACCCGTGTTGACCTTCTGACCTTTCAGCTGGGGGATGAAGGAATGTCTCCAAGAATCCAAAACTTGTTCCTCGACATCCTATCATATCAAAATGCACCTCTTTTCTAAGCATTCTTACCCACCATTTTATTTTACCATATATATTGCACATATTTGGAACAACAACGAAAACACTGCCTCGAAAATGGCTTTAAATGTTTTTTTTTTTGTTATTGTGTCTACATTACTTTGTTAACAACTCAGGAGAGCACACACCTTCTCCAAGGTCCAATTGGTTTTTTCATTAAAATTCATGAATTATTTTCTGGGAAATCAGGGAAAATAAAAAAAAATAAAGTCAATGTTCAATGTTAGACTTTGATGGACATTTTAAGTCCCTTTGATTTAAAATAGTAAAAAGCCACTGATGTTGAGGTTCATGGTTGGTGCGTGACCTCTGTTTTTTCTTTCACTGTACTGTGACAATAAATACACAGTTTTAACTCGTTAAGTGGTTTTATTGTTTCGCCTTTTGACATCTTTGAAATCTGCTTCAGCTGTAAGAGGTATCATGTAAAGGAATATATTGTCTTAGTGTGAGAGGGCGAAATAAAAAAACTATTTGGTCGTTACTATTATCCAAGTAAATGTCGTGAACTACACCTTTTCTGGTCTGCAGGATAAAATGTTCCACAAATGATGTCAAATGAAACTGTTGTGTGGAGGCTGTAGTCACTGGACAACTTGAGACACTCAAGGGTGGCAGCTTTTTCTCAGAAGAAATCTGATGCAGTTTAAATTTACAGAACAACAGAGGAGAGAAAGGAAAAGAGCTGATAAACTTTTGTGTTCAACTCCACAGAAAAGGTCTCTGCTCAGACAGACCCTTTCTTATTATAGTGATAATAATATTCATATAGCAGCCAGTCAACACGCTGTATTGTCACCTGTTGACAGAAGGAAGGACGATGTCCTCTAACAAGACAATTGGATTTGCTTCATGCAATAAAAGGCAAATAGAGTCAAACTCGGGGTGGAACATAAAATTATTTCTCGTATTTAATGACATGAAAATAGTCAAATTCCATGATAGTAGATTCGGCCCAGTGCAGTCGCCATCACCCTTTACAACCCCTCCTCTCTCAAGTCTCTATTGTATTCCTCTGTTCCTCGCACCCCCCAACCCCCCCCCACCCCTTCAGTAATTACACGCAAAGTCAAAAGACGGTGCTGTCAATCAAACACTCAACTGTCACTTTCTCCGCTTTGTCTCTCTCATATCTGTCCATCTGTCTCCGTCTCTGCTGATTTGAGACTCGGCTGTCAGAGCAGTGCTCCTCTGCAGTCACTCAGCTAGGTTTTGTGTTGGTGTGTCTGTGCATTTGTTGGTGTGTGTGTGTGTGTGTGTGTGTGTGTGTGGGTGTGTGGGTGAATGTGCATGTATGCATGTTTAGTGGCATTCAATCTTGTTAGTTAGTCTTTCTCTATAGGCAGCAATAACAGTAGAACGAGTGCGTACCCTATATGCACACTGTTTATACCGCTATCAGGCAATGCTAACTTTTTTAATAATGTAATAAGGTCAATTCATAGTGAAGCTATTTATACCATTTGATGACAAATGATTGATTCATCTAAATATCTAAATAAGCTGTAGATCATGTTACTTACTACACGATATGACTTCATTTTCTGACTTCATAGTGACATTTTGATGACATTATTTCTACCATGGGATCATAAATGAATTTTTGACTATTAAAGATAAGATGGATAATCATTTTGCGATCAATGTAAGATCTGGCTCTTCATTATTTGCAGAGATAACTTGGAAAGTGCTACAAAGGATTCCAGCGACGACCCGGAGTCACTGCACAAAAGTGTCCATGAAAACATCCTCTCTGTTGTTTCTCCACAACAAAGATCATTTTCCCACTTCTGTCTCACCGATGCCTTCACACACGGCCAAGGCTCCTTTGGAAGAACGGTATTTAGTGACACGAGCTGACACTCTGATCATCAGTGGATTTTTCTGGAGTGGTTTCAGACGTTTCTTAAGATGTTATGATTCATTTTGACATGTTTTTCTTTTTTTTTTTTCCTGCGGCCCGAGCATCTGTTTTACTTAAGTGGCTTCTGAGGAAATTGGAAGTCTCAATTTTTGAGTGCTCACAGGGCTTTTACCTGCTCACGGGTTTCAACACGGCATTTGTTTTGATTAATGAAACGTAAAAATACCAGAAAGTTAAACAATTATCGTGCAAATCCCAAATTACATGTTGCAGATTTTGTGAGACAGGTCTGTGGAGTCTGTCTTACCTGTTGTGAATCCAAGCTGAGACACTTGCCAAACCAACATATGGTATTTTTGGAATCAAAGGTTCATTTTGTTTCTGCAAAAGTTTATTTTGACTATTGTTTACTAGAACAGAGCCCGTTCAAAACCTGACTGTGTGTGACTGGGCTCTTTACTCGGCCTGTGGGGATGCTGGTTGCAAATGAAGACCTGCTTGCTGGATGTCCACAGATCCAGAATCAGCTGTTGTTGCCGTTGCCTTGAACGCGATGTTGTTGTGATCGAGAACATTGTTTACATTATTGAGTCCCAGCCGCTGCTGCTATAGAGCGCTGGTCACTGTTTAATTCAATTTTTTTTATATTGAACATGTTATGTGTCCAAATCGCACGACTGACACTGCATTTCTTGGGGCCTTATCAATACACAGGACAAATGTGAAGCTGAAAAGATGAATGGCTCTCGAGATATGCTGCAGAGAGACAGACAGAGATTTCTGGAATCGTTAGATGATAGATGATCATCTTTTAAACATTCTCAAGTATTTCATAACGGCAGCTCGGTTCAAAATGAAGCTTGTGAGACACACACACACACACACACACACACACACACACACACACACACACACACACACACACACACACACACACACACACACACACACACTAAGCAAGTGAGTGCGGGGCTAATAGGGTTAATTGTCATGTAAAACCATCACTGCAGTCAACTTCACGGCCAATCACTCAAAATCTCTCACTCACACACACATATTTACACACCCTCCCACGGGATCTTGCCTTGCCCAGATGGCTTTTTTCCCGGTGGCTGTGTGCTGTAGTGTGTGTGTGTGTGTGTGTGTGTGTGTGTGTGTGTGTGTGTGTGTGTGTGTGTGTGTGTGTGTGTGTGTGTGTGTGTGTGTGTGTGTGTGTGTGTGTGTGTGTGTGTGTTTGTGTGTGTTTGTCAGTCTGAGTGTGTTTGTCAGTCTGAGTGTGTGTGTGAGACTCTGGTAGGCCACAAGGGGCTTTGTGGTGAACAAGGCGCATCTTCTCCGTCTAATTAATTTACTATTATATAGCACCTGTTTCAGGCTAGATAGAGCTGGGGGCACACACACACACACACACACACACACACACACACACACACACACACACACTCATGCACATACTGATGAAATGGAGAGGTTTTTTTGGGGGGGGGGGCAAGACTAAGAGGCAGGGATAGACGGATGAGGAAAGAGGAGAAAATAAAAGACAGAGGGGAGAAACGAGGGACACAGGAAAGGGTGAGGAGGAGAGAAGGATGGAGGGAGAGGAGGAGGAGGAGGATGAGGGTGAATGAAAAGGCAGGAGGAGGGAGAGCGGGGCTGTGGAGAGGGGGGGGGAGGAGGAGGGAGACGGTAATAAATGGGTTTTGAACTGATTATATTAAGCCGATCCTTTTGATCATGTTTAAGGCCTTAAAATGGAAATATGTTTTCTCTGATGGGGAAGGGGGGGGTGGGGGAGGAGGGAGGGCAGCTCATTACATTTCAACACTAGAAAAAAAATCACACAATACATGTCAGTTTCAGACAGTCGGCCTCATCGGTCCCATGATTGTAGATGTGGCACCTTTCTGTCCCTTTTTCACGACATAAACATTTGGTATCTGCGTGACTGGATGTTTTATTTGTCTCGTTCATTGTCACCGGTCCGTCTTCTTTCTTTCTGTCTTTCTTGTCCTCTTTGGTAAACTGTAATATTCCACTACTTCTCACTGTCTCAAAGCCACTGAAAACCTATTTTTGCCTTTACTTTCTTATTTTACTCACTGGATTCTCTAAATTAATGCTCAACAAACTCCTTCAGGCAGAGTTGAAAGATATTTGTTTATTTCAGATGAGTATTCTTTCTGATTTCTTTTTACACGGCTCGAAGTCTAATGATTGCTGCCTCATGTAGTAAATTAGCTGTTTTTTTTAAAGCTCAACTGTTTTTGTTGCATTGTAAACACAATCACACACGGTTTGGTTTGGAAAATACTATTTTCTTTGTGCTTGAAATGAGCTTGTATTGCGCTGCTTGAATTAGAAATATTGGTTCTCTGTTCCTTTCCTGAACCAGGGGAAACAGGCCAGAGTCCAAGGTCTGCTTTGTACCTTGAACCCACCCCCCCCCCCCCGACCGTGGTAGTCACTAGTTACACATAACAAAAAGGACTCGTCATCAGCGTGGCAGTGGTTTGGCTTTGAACAGTCATATTTCTCCAAGCAAAGTTATTTACAAACTTCATCAGATAATGCGTCAAATCGCTTGAACCTCTGCGACATCTTCAACTCACAGGTTTTCCTGTAAGATCTGAGAAGATAAAAGCCTCAAATGATTGAAAGAGGTGACTCAAGCAGTAGCATATTATCTAGTTCAGGTTGTGTTGCCTTTCAGAGACGTGGACAATTTAAGTCTGATTCACACTTTTAATACCCCGTATGATCTGTTTCTGTTTTTAATGCCATAGGCTGGTTCAAGGCTGGATGTTCTCTGCCAATCGATATTAGAGGCAGCGATTCGGTTGTGGATTCTGATTTTGTGTTAAAAAAGATTGTGATATGTTTTTTTGTGAAGATCACCCACTACTAACTGACAAATGGTAACTTTAATCATGATAAAACAGTATAGATGAATAACATTTCATTCATTTTGAGGATGATTTGTTATTTCCCACTGTCTGTAATGCTAACCGAGTTACACATCAGCCCCAGAGCTCACTGCACTTTAAATAAACACAGTGCTTTCCATCTGTGCAAATGGGTAAAATAAAGCATCGATGATACGAGAACAACTCCGCTCCCAGCACTGTGACACGCTGCCTTCTCATCTCTCTCTTTCTCTTTCTGAGTTCATTAGTTTCCAGACGGGTGCTCCTCCCGGATTACCATAACCCGTCAGCCGTGAAACACCACAAAACAATTTTCTGCTTGTATAAAAAAAAAAGAGGAGGAAGAGAAAAAAGCAACCCACCTCGCTCGGCTGCCTCCCACCGCCACAGAGAGGAGAGAGGGCGTGGAGGTTATGCTACCTGTATGTTTTTCTAATGAACATCACACTGAACTAATAAAAACACGTCAGGCAGAGACAGACGCTCAGAGTAAAGGGGGAGGATGGAAGTACAGGTGATAACTAGTTAAAATATTTAAATATTGTATTTAAATACTTGTATATGGTTTCCTGCTGGGAGCAGTCAAATGAGCTGTATAATAAAATGTAATGAAATCAATCTGCCAACACTAAAATGATAATGTTAAAGGAAATACTGCTTTATTCCTACTTGGATCTTATGTGTGGATGATGAGTACCTCTGCCAAGGAGGAGGTTATGTTTTTATCTGCGATTGTTTGTTAGTTTGCAGGATTACGCAAAAACTACTCAACAGATTTTCATGAATTTTTGTGGACGGGTGGAGCAGGACCCAAGAACTCATTAAAAGATTAAAGATTAAACGAGCAGATCTAAGATGTTAGGCATTATCCTTTGTAAAAGTATGCACTCGTTGAGCTGCCCTCTAGATTTTGTTTGTTTGAATAACTCTGTAACAGGGCAGGACAAACGAGCCGTTGGACAATCAGACCGAATGTATGAAACCCCTGTGGTCCAAAAAAGACATTTTACAACATATCTCTCTCTAAGTAATAGAGCAAAAGAGATCGGCTGAAGCTTATATTGATCTTCTTCAAAATTTACTGAATCTGAAACATGTATTTCATCTGGTCAACCCAACCGTCAATAGCACCGACCTGTTCCCTCTTGTTTAGTTACAACTCTTATGATGAAGACATGATTTCAGGTTGTGTGTCCCTCAACTTGGCCTTCTCTGTCTTCCCATGATGCTTTGTGCTGTTTAGCTTTGATTTCCTGACGACCAGTTGGCGCTGATAAAGCCACTTGCTCCATCTGAGGTGGCCTCTCACTGTTTCAACACCGTCCATTTACCTTCCGCTCCCCGTATTTGTTCTGATAAAATCGCTCTCCCTGCAATTAAAAGCCACACTCCTCGGTGTTGACAGTAGAGAACGCTGGAGGTATATTCCCGTAATCATTGACCTATTAGTTTTGGTTGGGTGGCTCTTTTCTCCTGAAACATGGAAGGTACTTTCAAAACTGGACATTTACTCTCACGTAGACAAACATGAGCAGGACCACGTGAACCGTTGAGATGGTAAAAATGTCTCTTTCCTCCAAACCCTCTCCTTTGAGTGGTTATTAGAAATACATTACACAAAAGCTCTTATTTCTGTATCCACTTTAAGGACTAATGTGGACCTAAGGCCCCTCATGTTCCTATTTCCTGGTGGTTTTCTTCTCGACCCATTTGTAATTTTAAACATTTCATCAGCTTTGTCTGGGCTGTTTTTAGAAGCATTTTTTCAGTCTCAGTTCAGTTACAGGTAGGATTAAAATATTCTGTCGCTTCCGTTACAGTAATATATGCAGTATTTACCGAGTTTGATGCCAGCAGCTGTGTGTGTGTGTGTGTGTGCGTTTGAAATGTGCAATAGATCCTCTAGAGGTTGTTTGTGCCTGTTTATCCGCTGTGATCCCTCTCTGTTGTCAGGCTAAAGGGGATCTGTCATACACACACACACACACACACACACACACACACACACACACACACACACACACACACACACACACACACACACACACACACACACACACACACACACACACACACACACACACACACACACACACACACACACACACTGTAGGTCTGTCACTGGCTTTTTTCACTGCAGCTCTGGTTTTTAAGGACAATGTTCACATCCAGACATTCACAGTGATATGTTACATCCACAGCAATGGTCCAGCTATCGACCTTATTAGTATTTATGTGTAGTTGTTAGGTATTTTAGTCTGATTATGATTCACGTCAACATTACGTCCTGCTGCTTGCGACTCAAACCCAGGGCAGGTGTCGTCAAGCAGATGGTAACTGCTTCATGTCAGTGTCACAAAATGCTGTGAGAACTCAGACAGGACGTTATTATATATTATTATTATAAGATGTACATGTCCACATAAAGTGCTTAATGTTGGAATACTCCACATGTCTTCATTGCATTATTGCTAACTCCGGTGTGACCTTGATCAGATAACATGGCAGTGTCTTAATCTGGTTAATATTAGTGTCCATGTAAACATAGTCAATTAGACCTGACCAGCAGATTCTCCATCTCTGAACCTGGAGCTAATAGGCTGATACTAAAATCTCATAACAATATAGACTGATCTTGTTTTTTAACATAAAAATGGTAAAGATGTCAGAACGTGCTTTTCTTTTTACTGCATATTTATGTCCTTTTTTAATTTTGATCAACAAATGAACTGTAAAGAACTTCTGAGCTGTGCTTTCTATAAGAAAACCTCATTAACTGTAAATTTCTAAAGGTTGTTGGGTGTGTGTTGGCAAGAAAAGTGAAAGTAAAAACGATAAAATACACATACATTGTCACACACATGCCATCAAAGTGTCGGCTGGGCTGTTACGACCTGCTGTGATTTCAATTTGTGGATCACAATGGTGAAGGAATTAGTCTTGATGTTTGTGGCTGCAAATCTAATACCTTGTAGCTATAAGTCGCAAATCAAATTTTTACAGAAAAACACAAACTCCCGCACACACACACACACACACACGGATGCACACAGTCGTGTTCACCTCCAACAAGCAGTTGTTTTCCATCCTAATATTTATTTTCTCACTTTCTCCATCCTCTCATTTCCACATCAATGAGTGTGTGTGTGTGCACACGCGCGCACGCACGCAGGTGATTACAGTCTGAAGGTTCCCCTACTTACCTTGGTTTGAACAATAGGGAGCTGTGAATAGGAGCTGCTCACGTGGTTTACTATAATGGCCTTCCAGGGCCAGACACTTGCTGTGTGTGTGTGTGTGTGTGTGTGTGTGTGTGTGTGTGTGTGAGAGTGTGTGAGCGAGAGAGAGAGAGAGAGAGTGTGTGTGTGTGTGCGTGCGCTTGTGTGTGTGAGAGACGTATAGAGACAATGCATGTGCTGTTGCCTGTATAATTACAGGCGTAATCTTACTATGCAGATGGTTTCATTCACCAGAGTGGGGGAGAGATGTAATGACATAAAGAGTATAGGTTGCAATATATTAAGAATAATATAGGCTTATTCTGGGGTGTGCAGTTGTAATGGCAGCCCCTGACACATGGCACGGACTGAGAGAGGTGAAATTACAGTGTATCATGGGACTGTGAAAATGATGAGGAATAATGGCTGTAGTTCAGTGGGCACATGTGACACACGGCTCCTACAGGGTGAAAAGCCACATTCCACTCAGTTTGTGGTATCCAGCAGCTCTGTTTCTCTTAGTGAATCAGGACCATGCATGAGGTCTGCGTTCCTTAAAGGTCTAATGTCTTTCAATGCAACTGGAAGATGCAATTGTTTGTACATTTTGACTGAATTTTAAATGGTTTCAGCTTGAAATCCCTGTGGCATCTTCACAGCTTCACACTCTGATGTGCATTTTGCTTGATCTGGTTCAAAATGAGCAGTGAAATGAATATAATTGTGTTTTCATCTGTTTGTTATGTAGCAGGATTACACACAAAAAAACTACTGTACCAATTCCCATGAGATTTTGTGGAGGGGGTGGGTATGACCTGAGAAAGGATCCACTAATTAAACAGGTGGATCCATGATCCACCTGTTTAATTAGTGGGTCAGTGAGCTTATTTTCTTTTACATGGAAACATAGGGTGTTAGCCTTGGTGGAGATATGTGGTCTCCGAGCTTCCTTCTACTTCAGTTATGCATCAGTGAGAAATGCTTGTTTGCTTCCTTGTTATTGGCAAAAGAAGCTATGCACCTGCTGGTGACACTTTACGGTTGAAATGTCAAGGCATGTGTCAAGTAGACCTGTTGTTGTTTGCATAACAAGACACAAATATACGTTACTTCCATTATGAAACCGTTGCTGAATCCTCTTCCAGTTCTGCCCGTTGCCTGTTTGAGATGGTGATTGGTCTGTGGTGTTGCTGGTGGCAGCTTTGTTGAAACAGTTTCACACTGAAAGGACAGAAAACGCAGAGCACCACATGAATGGGTTTCTTTCTAAAATACTCCTACACGTTAGATGATGGAGGGTGAGATGTTCAAGTTGCATCTTGTTTTTCAGTTGAATCGTGACTGATGACATCTCTCATGTCGTTGAGTCCCAGCCCATAATGCTAAAGAGCTCAGTGTATTAATATTGAATGTTTTTTGCTCTTCTTTGGGCCACTAGCAACACATCAGCCAAGTTTCAAGTAGCCCTGATAAAAGATTCCACATATTATACTATAACTTATTCAGGTCTAACTTGTGTGAAATGTACCTCTGGAATTTGTCGGGCTTCGTTACTCAGAAAAAGGGCACAATGAAAGAAACTGATGAACAACAATAGTGATAAAGAGAAACTCTTTTCCAAGGACTGATTTCAATGCTCCTTGGTGTATGTATAGAATATTAAATGGTTTTGTAGATATGGGCATTGGACACCAAGAAACTTCATGTTGAGCTTTTAAAGCAAGAAGTACCATTAGAAACCTTGAAGTAATATGTAAATAGTTTTGTTCCTCTGATAAAGTTTGGATTTACTTCACCTGAAGTTCACCTGAGTTTGTTCATCATCATGTCCCCAACACAACTTCCTTCTTACTGCTGATTGGTGGCGTCTCCAGTGATAATTGGACTGTGAACTGAACAGTCTTCAATCGCGGGTTAATTTTGTTGACTCTATATTTTCTTTCCAGTAATAAAATCTCCTCTCTTGTGGGTTAAGATCAGTGTCTGGCCCACAGTGTTGGAGATAAACCCAACAATCCTGCAGACTTTCCACTGCTCCCTCTCTCTCTCTCTTCGTTGCTGTATATCTCTTTCCTCCCTCGCTCATTGTCTAGAAAAGATTACAGTGGGAGAGATACTTTGGGAGAGAGAGAGATGGAGGAAGGGGGGAGAGTTGGAATCCTCAAGCTAAGTAGCAGCCAGTTAATGTACTGAGGGATAATACAACGTGTCCACAGGCAGCGTCTTTATGTCCGATGTGTTTTTACCAGCTTCTCAACAGCTTGGCAGTGTTTACACACTCTAATAACAAGTGCCGTCTTTCAGGGACCCTTCGGTTCATTCACCATTCAACCGCCAGTCCAGCTTTAGCTTAATCCCCTCCCCCCCTCGGCACACCACTCCCATACAAAACACAAGATTTCAATTTTTTCACTGTAATTGCCTGGTTTTTAATTCCACGCACGCCATCAAGCCAAGATTGGAGCTCTAGCCAGATTTCAGGGAGGGGAGGTCATCCGGGGACTGTTGGGCAGCGAAGATTTTGGGGCGGGAGCGGCACAGATTTGGGCGGCTTGGATGTGGCACTGGGCGAAAAAGGGAAGTTGTTTGAAAGTGGTCTGCGTGGCTACGATAAAAAGTAAGAAATTAAAACGTCTTAGTTTCCAAACGACTGAAACTCGCCGCCGTCCGTTGTGTCGGCGCGAGCAGCACGAGAGTAATCTGCTTTGTGCAATGAGAGCGGCCCGCTGGGGCGTGGATGGAGGGATGGACTGAGCAGAAAGTGGCAGAAGAGCGGAGAAATTAGTTTGTGGGTGATATTTAACGTAAACTTTCATCTGTGGTATGAGGCTGCTGTGTGGTCATCGAGCAGCTGTCACAACTAAATGCCACCACGGCCTCATGACTGTTACTAATGTAGTCA